>NC_092872.1:157134789-157412289 GCF_028372415.1 Notamacropus eugenii
CTTTATCACCTCAGAATCAAAGGGGAGAGATAGGAATAATAATAAACAGGTACAATAATTTGGGGAGGAAAATTTTCTGGAGGACAAAACCATAAAAGGCAGTGGGGAGTGATAGAAAATTCTTGACTCGACATCAGAAAACCTGAGTTTTGATCTCAGTTTCCCTGTTTCCTATCAATCTTATACTGGACAAATTGTTTTATCTTTCTAAACCTCAATATCCCCAACCATAAATTGGGAACAATAATGCTTGTCCAACTTGCTTCCCAGGATTGTTGTGAAGGAAGTACTTTTAAGCTGTTGCATCAGGTGAGCAAATCCAGAGGTTTTAATCCTTACGGTTAGCATTTATATAGTGCTGTAAGGTTTGCAGAACTGGTATAATAGACATTTTATTCCTTGTTACATTCACCATGCTCATTCTATGCCTGCTACATTTGATACATTCATCTACTCAATATTGTCAATGGGATAATTCCAGTCAGACTTGGTTGTGGTCCACCCTACCACCAGACAAGTAATTACCCAGATGATGGGCCTGTGTTGCTCTAGCAAAGAAATTTGCTAGAGCAAATGTTAATAAATGACAATGGAAGGAAAAATTAGCTTCTACCACATCCCCTAGGAGAACTAAAAAGACTTGACTGCACATCACCGGACATTTGACTTCACAACATGACCAGTTGAAAGTTGATAATTTTTCTAGCATCAGGTAAACTTGAATCTAGGGCTTGTAGGAAAGGATTCTTCACTGAGAACTGTATAAGAGACTTTCAGCCTAGCAAGGAGAACATCTACTTTAGGCTACATGGGTGATGCCATTTGGAAAATATCCTTGTTTAATTTTAAGCTCATACTTACCATTATTGCTTTTCAACAAGTGAACTTTGTGTCTTTCTATATATATGTGTATATGTATGCATATATGTATGTACATGTAGTATATATTATATAATATGCATATATAATAAAAACATTTCCAAAGCACTCTACTAGGTATTGAGAATGTGAATATAAAAATGAGACAACCCCTGATCTCAAGGAGTTTATGGTGTGTGTGTGTGTGTGTGTGTGTGTGTGTGTGTGTGTGCATGTTTTCAAGTCCCCAATAAATGCTTTCAGAATTCAAAGTCTACTCATTATTTTTTAGTATCAAAAAAAGAATTAATGACTTGAAACAACTGTAAAGGACTATAAGAGTGTGAACTAGTAGAATAATGCAAAACCAATCTCTTATTATGTAATATCTATCTCTCTCCCACTTTCTTCAAGACTGTGTCTCCCTTTTAGACTTGGTGGCTCTTATAGTCAATTAAAACAAAATGTTGACATTTCTTTTACCTCAATCTACTGGTGATCTTGGCCCAACTTGGAAGATTGCTACTAAGTTTGCCAAGAATAGAAGCTTATGTTTAATGCATGAAAGGAACTCTAGCAGATTGTGAGGAAACCTCTCTTTCCATTACTTAAACTTAAGTTTCTTGACCTTCCACAAATCACTTGTATCAGTATTAGATTTACAAGCACTAAAAATACATACATGTTTCCTAATGATGGAGCTGGACACTGATTATTCTTTGGTACTAAGAGGTTTGCTTTCTTTGTTGTTCTGCTAACTAGCTTCAGAGAGCTGGGGGGACCTTATCTATTTCAAGTATGCATTTTTGCAGATGAAGAAAGTGGGGACCAGAAGGTTTAAGTGATTTGCTCAAACTGATGCATTGAATTGTAGTAGACCTAGGTTTAGAATCGGAGACAAGGTATCCTGGAGCCAGTTTGAACCAGCTTGCAAAAGTCAACTGTTAAAGCTTCCTTGTGAGCATCTATACCTCAAATGTCATCAAAGGGTACAAATCAGAACTTGGTTTATTGTTGGTTGATTGTCTAGACTTAAGAAAGTGAGGAGAAAATAGTAGTAATGCAGTATGTTGTACATAAACTTCCTCATCCCCAGTCTGGTTGTTAAACATTTATCTGCATTCCCCTGAACCCAGGTCATTTAATTCAAAATCCAGCACTTGTTTGATCACACCATATGGTTCTCTTGGAAGTCATTTTGTTTATATTTATTATACATTCCTCTACCTTTAATTTCAGGAAAACAAAAAAGAATAATGACCACATAAATTTCTATAATGAATCAAGACTGTGTTCTATCCATTCCGCCTTTCTAGTCTCTGAGAACGGGATCAAGACTCTAAGAATTCATGAATGAACTTAAATACTTCAAACTTCAAAGTCCTATTTACCACTTCTTTTTCAGCATATGCACCCCCTGGCATCAATATACTTGTACATGTATTCAAAATTCAAAAGCTGTCCTTTAGTTTTATATAGCAGAATACCTTAAATAATTTTTGCCAGCTTGAATTGGAAAGTATCTCAGAGCCCATCTAGGAAGCCCCTACTCATTTTGCAAATAAGGAAATGGAGAACAAAAAGAGTTAAATTAATTTGACAAAGGTTACACATGTACTATATAGCAGGACAGAATTGGAATACAAGTCCTCTAAAGCTAGTGGTCATCCCACCATACCATAAAGTTAGTTTTGGATGTGGGTTCAATTCAGTACATTTGACAATGATAAAGGGAGCATGGGTTGAGCTCATTCGCTCATTCAACAAAAATTTTAACAAGTGTCTACCATATGTGAGACACTAAGGGTGATCTCAATAAATGGGCAAGGTGGTGGTAATCATCTGAAGCATGAACACATTCATACATCAATCCCCTGATTCTTTGCACAAAACAAAGCATGGCAAAAGGAACTCTTCTCACAAGACTACCTAAATAAAATGTACTAGCTTCAATTGATTAAAAACATTTATTTCCCACTGTCTCTGTCCTCAGACCATACTTGACAATTGAGGAATTAACAAAAAAGTGGAAGATTCATGCCCTCTAGGAATAACTGGCCAAAAAGAAATTAATGAAGTTGTATGATCAGGAGGTAGTATAGCAAGGTAGAATGAGCACTGGCTCAAGAGTCAGAAAATGCGTGGGTTCATTTGAACCTGGATTCGCATTCTGATGCTATTACATACTACCTGTGTGAACTTGGTCAAGTCACCTAACCTCAGATAAAAAATGAGTGGCAGGAGTTGACTAGGTGGCCTTTGGGCTTCTTTCTAGCTTTAGCTCTATGATCCTATTACTGTAGAAGTCTATTCTTTAACAGATAGACTTATCACAACCATGCCAGTGTCCCTCCATACCTTTAAGTCTTTACTCAATTTTCTCCTAAAGCTTGAAATATCTTCCATTTTCCTGTCTACCTATTTAAATGCTGTCTGTCCTTCATAGCCTAGTTCAAGGCTCACCATCTTCACAGAAATCTTACCCAACTACTCTTATGCTTGGAGATCCACCTTAATTCATCAACTCTTGTCATCACCTCTCACCACTCTTCATCGACTCATTAACTCTAACCTTCATTATTGAGACAACCCTCTAATTATTCTCTTGGCTTCATCTGTTTCCATTCTGGTTGATTCTTCACTCAGTTGTTGAAGTGAATTTCATAAAGAGCAGGTCTGACTACATGATGAACTCTGATGGCCCCCATTTACTTCTAGGATCAAATATAAAATCCTCTGTTTACTATTGAAGCTCATCAGAACCTGGCCCCTTCATACCATTAGAATTTCCTTATAGTTCACTCTTCACATATGTTATGATTTAATTACGCTGCATACTTACTGTTCCCTGCATCCAACACTCCATCTCCCATCTGCACTAGATGTCTGCATTCTTTTCCCCTCTTCTTGCATTTCTAGAATTCTCTCCATCCTCACCTTTTCCTGTTGACTTCTTTCAAGCCTCAGTTCAAATTCCACCTTCTCCAGGAGGCATTTCTTGGTCTTCCAACTGTTAGTATCTTTCCTCTGAGGTTTTCTCAATTCTAATCTATACATATTCTGTATGTAGCCCATTTTTTTTACATATTGTTTTCTCCATTAGATGACGAGCTCCTTGAGGGCAGGTAATAGATATTTTATTTTTGTTTTTAACTTTTCTTTGTATCCCTGGCACCTAGCACAGTGCCTGCCTCAGAGCAAGCACTTACTAAATGCTTATTGATTGGTTGAGTCTTACTGTTCTATCTCCTTTCTCCAAACACCTAAATTTTTATCATAGTCACTTTACAGATTACAAAACTGAGGCTCATAAGAGTCAAATGATTTTCTGTAAAAATTCAGAACATAGACCCCAGTTTGAGATCAATAGGTATATTGATGAAATTAAATAACTTTTTCACTTTGGAATCTGGGGGTGTAAATTTCACAGAAAGCACATGGATTAGAGTGCTGACTCATATGTAGGATCTGGAAATGAAAATGGTTTTAAAAATGAGTTTTTCATCATTCTCTAACTGATTCTTACATTTCTTCATCTAGAGAGGAATTGTCCAATTCTCTGTAAGCCAAAGGTCAAAATGTTCATTCACATTGGTCTTTGGGGCCAGGTCAGTAATTTTTTTTAAGTGGAAGTATATGCTGCAAATGCTGTTCTTCATCAGAATTATATTAGTAACCTATCATCAAGACAGAGTTACAAGGAAACATGCATTAAGAAGAAACAGTTTCACAGGAAATCCTCCTTCATTCTCTCATCTTATTTCAACATTTATTTATCAAAATGGAGAAGTTTGTCTACAGGCCACATTTTAATTACTCATAGGTCATTTGTGGGCAACCTCAGCCTAGAGGAGAAGGAAGAGAGGGCAAATAGATAGGATTCTCTTGAAATAAAATCTGAGAAGAGGGAGGTGAATTGACTTCTTAAGCTTTAATGTGTTCCCATCATTTTATGTGAGGAAAATAAATAAATATCTGAAAAATGAACTTGGAAACTCTTTTCATTGAGTATTTCTTCAATTGCACCATTAACCTCTGACATTTCTTTATATAGCATACTCACTTTCACTCTTGTCTTGTTAAGCATCTATCAACTTTTATTTTATTTTTGAGGGGGACAGTATTCCCAAAGAGGTTTGGAATGACCCTAAGAATGTGTGGGTTTTAGATATGTTGTGTTTTATAGCTGGGTGATATTGGGCTAGTCATGGCCTGTCCTTATCTACCTTATTTTTAAAATGGGTATCATTCTAAATCCTTGACTATCTCAGAGATAGTGGGCAGATAAACACAATCTTAGTGTTGTCCAGCAGAGGTCACTGTGGCACATAAAATGCACCAAGTCATCAGGTTATCTGTGGATTGCTAAGCCAGGATGGTGATCTCCCACCTAGCTGAATTTAGCAATCAAACATCCAAAGGTTTTTCTTCCCTTTCTCACTATCCATAGCAAAACCCAAACTCGGAGTATCACTGAAATGATCTTTGCTGAACTGTTAATAGGTAAAATGTTAAATATTAAAAGTCTTTAACAATTAACCTTTCCTCCTACGGTGTGGGAAGTAAGATATAATGAAGACACAAAGTAGAGTAGGTTCACCATCATTCCAGAGATATCTCCTCGAAGCCAGGATTCAGTCTTTATGTGCTACATTGTCTTAAACAAGTACGTTGTCAGCCAGGGAAAGAAAAAAAGCTATAGACTAAGAGGTTTTTAAGGTTCCAGGGCAGAGTTCTCTATCTGCCACTGTGCTCTCTCTTTAAATCTCTTCCTGTCCCTCTTTAGAGAGATTTTTCAAACTGTTTATGTATTAAAAACTCTGGTCTTCACTCTTGATCCTGAAATGAGAATCTTTTCTTCCCATGCTTGAAGAGAGAATTTTTAGTGAATTGGGCCTCCTTGGAAGTGATCATCCCAGTCTTACCAGTAGGGCTCTTGCACTAGAATCATAGCATTTCAGACTTAGAACTCTGTGTCAGAAGTCCTGTAGTCCAACCCATCACTTGAGTCCTTCTCATAATGGCCCCCAAGGTGATAGTCGAGGCCACAACATGAAATATTTACAAAGATTAGCTGTACCCAAATTGTAAAAGGCTTTATATGACAAACTGTGAAGTTAGGATTACCTACTGAATACATCAAATTGTTTAGGTTCCCTGTTGAATCTTAATGATTTTTTTCTTGTAAAGTTGGGGGGTGGAAGTCATTATAATATTCTTGAATCAATGGAAGTGGGAAAATAGAGGCAAAACGGGGAGAAGAGATGAGGACATAGAAACTCTACCTTTTAGTAGAGGAGATAGCTGTCGATGTGGAATGTTGTACCCACTGTCAAATGTGCTTTCTCTGTCATTGCTTTCACATATCTGTTTTTTTCTTCCTTTTGAACAAGAGACAACAGTAAGAACTATTTAAAAAAAGGCATATAGAGCTGAAGTCTTTCTCCCAATTTCTAAAATGTTTTGAGTTAAATAGAAATATAAACTTCTAATGAAAAATAAAGATTTCTAAATGTGAGTGATGGAAAACTTGGGTCCTCTAACTGTTTGGTTCAATTGTTTTTAAGTTTAACTAAGTTTTTAAGATTAACTATTTCTTATTACTAGAGTATTGTGAGAAAAAATGAAATGACAATATTATTTCAATTAATTTTTCTGGCACAGATTCTTTCTGTTCTAGTTTGGTAATGCCACTTATTCTTATGCGGAAAGTCAATTTATTTCTTTGGGAATAAGTTTTCTTCTTCTAAAATGAAGGCATTGGCAAATGTTTGATTGCTAAAGGTCCAGAGGTATGCTAGAGCCAGCTCAAGCAAGCCCTGAACTGATTGTTTAATTTTCAATGTGAGCATTTACATGTCAGAAATCTGCAATATGACAGATTATGACTTGGTACTATTTTGTTGATTGTCCAGAATTCGTGTCAGAGAAAATATAGATGAAACTTGAAAGTGTTTTGCTCATACATTTTTTTTGAGAACTGGTTGCTAAACATTTACTAGCCAACTACTCTAGCATTTTATAATTCTAAGAATGGCCTAGAGCCAGCAGATGTTTATATGAAAAATAATGGCTTCAGGAGTCACCTGAAACCTTCGAAATCATTTAATCTGTTCCTTGCATTTTTCAGTTGAAGAAGTCTAAGTTCATGGCACTGATGCAGATTGCCCAGATTCACATAGAAATCAAACAGGAGAGTTAAGATTTGGACTCAAGTCTTCTGATTCCAAATTTAATTTTCTTTCCTTCTAAACCAAATTGCCAGCACAAGGTACACATTCCTGCTCCCCAAGAGAAACAACTGCATAAATTACTAATTATTTTTCATATATTCTGAAGGGAGGAATACATTAAGACAGATAGATAGAAGTCAAAGTTAGACTTTGGCAAAGCTCTGAATTTGACCATGAGTGATAGTGATGTTGGGGATAATTGTGGCTCATTGGCCACGTTGATATATGATAAGTTGATCCTTGTGAAGTAGGCAAAATTTTTCCCTGGTGTTACTCCACCTTCACCTCAGTACTTCTTATCCCTTTCTTTTGGCAATACTTCTCCCTGTCCCCTTTATATACAGTGTAACCCGCAACTGTCAGGATGGTTTTTCGGTGCCCACTTCTATGGCACCACACCTAGGATCAAAAAAGAACCCGTACTCTGGATTTTATTCCCATCCTCAATAGTAGTAGTAGGCTTACAGGACCTGGGTCTGTTCTAGGTGTTAATAGGTGACAATGAATTAATCTGGAACCCTAATTTTCCTATTATGTTGGATGTAATTAGACTTGCAGAATATATTAATCTGGAAAGGATTTTGGAATTATTTAGTCATATTATCTATCGCTTTATTGTTGTTCACCTATTTCTGTTATGTCCAACTCTTTTTCCACTTTTATGGGGTGGCAAGTTTGACACCTCTGAACAGTCCAACTCTCTTATTTTAAAGTAAACTGAGACCCAGGCAGGTTGTACAAGATTACACAGATAGCAGCAGAGCTAGGAGATGAACCCAGGACCTCTGCATCAACAGTCAGTGCACTTTCCACTGCCTACCTTCTCATTTTAAGATGAGGGGAGTAAGGCCTAGAGAGAAAGAAATTAGTTGCTCAAGATCACATACCTAATTGAATGGCAAAGCTGCAATTGGAGTCTGTGTCTTCTGGTTTTAAGTCCAGTACTCTGTTTCACCCCTCCTCCTCCCTCCACTTACTCCCCATAATAGCCCTCTCCTACATAACCTTTAAGTTTTATAAAGCTTTGCTTTACAATATCCACTTTGCTAGGTAAGTATTATGAAGAGGCAATAGGGATTAATATGATAATTTCATTAATCTAGGGAATCCCTTGGTGAGGAATCTCCTATCAGTGCAGGTCATTGCCATCTCTACAATTTAGTCTTTCCTAGAGTAACGAGAAGGTGACTTGCCCTAGGTCACACAGCCAGTATGGTCAGAAGTAGGACTTCAAACCAGGTCTTCCTGAGAATGTATGTAGTTGTTAGACCTTGGGCAAATGTTTCCTCAGTGGTCATTCACCTTTCCTCTTAGAACTTCTGGTCCCTTTGTGGCAACATCTCCCTTCCCCCAAGTACGTAATGTGAGTATTATTATCCATATCTTTGAGAGAAGGAAACTCACAGAAGGTAAATGATTTCCTAGAGATCTCACAAAAGCCATGGTTACAGCACAAATGTTCCAGTGATGACAGTGTTCTTTCCACTAGAAATTTGTTATTGTTCAGTTGTTTTCAGTTGTGTCTGACTCTTTATGACCCCTTTAGAGGTTTTCCTTGGCAGAAATATTAGAGTAGTTTGTCATTTCTTCCTCTAGTTCATTTTAAGATGAGGAAACTGAGGCAAACAGAGTTAAGTGACTTGCCTAGGGTCACACAGCTAACTAGTGTCTGAGGCCAAATTTGAATTCTGGAAGATGAATCTTCTTGACTCTAGGTCTGTCACTTCATCCACTGCCTACTAGAAAAAAAATCAAAGAAGGCAGCTAATGTGACTTTTTTTGGGTAATAGAACATACAAAAACTCTTAAAATACATACATATTCTTGACGAGTAATCGAAATCATGAAAATTCCAGGAACTGACTTGTAATAGTATAACAAGACAAGAACAAGAATTTTTTGACCATTTGGCTAGTTGATACCTTTCCAACTAGGCCAGGCAGGCTTCATGCCAAATTATTAAGAGGAATAGTCATCTTTTCGTTAGCATTCTCAACTTTTTTCTCCAGAATGCTTCAGTCTCCCTTTCAGAAACCCAGTGCTCTCTTTCCCCTATCAAAATCTGCTCCCAGGAAAGGTTGCTTCTCAGTCATTTATACCTCATTGAGAATGTAATTCATAGCCTTCCTTCTCCCAGAGTAGTTGTACTTTAAGCGTCTAAAGTAATCATGTAATAAAGTTGTTGAAATATGGAAAAAGATTCTCCTCTATCTAGAATGGAAATCAGGGCTTGGTCTAAAGCCAGAGGGATGGACTCGATGACCTTCCAAAATTTTTGAATGCAAGGAAGATGTTAAGATTTTATAAAACAAAAGTTTGCAACATTTAAGACTAGCATTCCAATATTGGGCAGTAGATGGCGCTGGGATACCATAGATATGGCAAAGAGGTCCATGCCTTCTGAAATTTTCTTTCTCATATTATAGAACTACCTGATTTCTTTCTGATCATTATTTGAAGTTATATCTTATAATATCTTTCTCAGAGAAGAGACACTGACTCAAAATTTAGCAAGTAATAGTGATTTTTTTTGGTTAAATGGATATGGGTAATTAACAAAGCCTTTTTTTCTCTCCTGGATTAATACCACTACTGAATTGCTTCCTATGTCTTTATCAGCCTTTAATGCTGTCTGAGAGTTTATTTTTGTACGTGTATGTGTTTGTGCGTGTGTAGGTATTTATGTAGATGTAAAAAACAAAAGATCTGATGTGTTCAAAACATTCTAAAATTAACAGAAAATCCTAATGATGCATAAAAGCAGGAATATGTGTGTATGTATAATCCAAGTTGCTCTCCATACCAAATTTACCAAAATATTGATGAAATACTTCTCAAATTCAGTTTATTGAAACATTCTGATTTCCTCCTTTCTACGTGTGTTACTTTATGCTTTGCTTTAGGCAGGGAGGTTCCGTTCAAAATATACTGGATAGTGGTCTGCTCAAGGAGGATTTTTGAAACAAAATTCTGTTAGATAATGTTCTGTCTTGGGAGATTTTCTTCAGTACAAGGTTCCATCCCCCTTCCACCCCCAACACACACGCACGCACACACACACATACACACATACACATACACACACACACACACATTCTCCTGTTGGAAACTCTGTAATAGATACCTGAATTTATCATAGTTGGAGATCTGTAAAACAGGGCCTTACTTAAACCCATAGAAAAGGAGCCACAATACCCAACTGTCAAACATACATCCTTTGGTTAGTCTACATGCTATCCTTTAATTTGTAAAGAGGGAGAAAAATGTCGCTGTCCACGTTAGCTAATGTGATTTAGATACAGCAGCAAAGGTAGGTCCATATTAAATGTATCAGTACCGTATGTTGGTGATTCAAGTAGGCAAGTGCCTCTCATTAGCAATCTTTAATGTCCTAAATTTGGGATCTGCTGGGCATTTACCGGACTGATCAAAAAGTTGCAATTCCTGAGCAGCTTCAGAGTGGCAGAAGGACCATTACGCTCTGGATTTCTTCCTCCTTCCTACCGGCTCTCTGGAGTGAGAAACACACTGCACCTAAGAGAAGAGGTAACTTACAGCTTCCGATTGCTACCATTTACAACTCTCCAAGCCCAAGAACCTTAATCCCTCAGGGGGGAGAGGTCCCTGAGAATATGTTAAGCAGATTGGTTTATAAAATGACTCTGAGACAATAAACGGTTGGAGATACATTTCCGTGGCATATGTTTTGTTTGCTTGCTTGGGGGATAAGATGTTTTCCTTTTAGGATTCTTTGACTTTCTCTGTAAGTGGAGTGGGCTGCGAACCTGGAGCTGCAGCTGGAGTGTCTCAGTTCTATCACAGACTTACTCGGCAACCTTTGACGGGTTCCTTAACCTCCCCATGCCTCAACTTGTTGAGCAAATTATTTGCTCATCCCCTTCCTCCATGCTTATAGGGCTGTAGCAATTTGTGAAACAATGCCTGAAAAGTTATTTTAAAGCCTCAGGGAAAGGCTCTGCGTCCACAGAAAGTAATAAACTGAAGTGTCAGGGTGATTGTTCTTTGGTCACCACCAATCGTCACAATTAGTGACTCATCTATGGGGGTGGTGTAGCGAAGGGAGAATTCATTTATTTTTCCCTCTATAGTCAGAGGAAGAAAACGTTTAGGAGAAATGAACTATTGCCCCTTATTTCTGCCAGTGATGCAGAAAATGCTTTTCTTTCTCTCACTTTATATACTCACTTCATAATATAGATATGCAATATGATGTGCGTGTACCTTCTACAATGAGTATATATACATATATATGTAATATGGTTTGTATGCATATGTGTGTATATATGTATATAAGTGTGTATACACATACCCACAAACATATATACCAAGACAGTGGATTTGCTAATCTGTTACTACGTATAAATTTCAAATAATGCCTGTACATAGCATGGAGAGCAGGAGTTATCTGTGTTAATGTATTATTCATCACCAAATTTTTCAACTATTTTCCACAGGATGTTACTCAGTGGCAGTTTGAAATGTTACAGTATGTCCTTTTGTTGGACTGTAGTAATCCCCCCCTTAAATTAGGCACTTAGTTCAACAGTACAGTAATAGAAAAAAATGATTATAAGCTCGACTGGTTCTGTATACTATTCGTATGAGCATTTCAATGTGAAGGACTCTATGGATCTATAACACTTGGTATCTGTCTTCTTATTAAAATGGCTAATTTGCAAAAGAATTTGTCATGGAGCAAATACTATCACAAAGAAAAAGAATCTTCTGGAGGTTATTATATAGAGACATTTTCTACCAAATAACCCGCTTAAAATAATGATTCAATGAACCACAGAAGGGCAGTAATGCATTCGCTGGGAAGGCCGTTCTGTATTTTTGTTAATCCTATG
This sequence comes from Notamacropus eugenii, assembly GCF_028372415.1. Lineage (NCBI taxonomy): Eukaryota > Metazoa > Chordata > Mammalia > Diprotodontia > Macropodidae > Notamacropus > Notamacropus eugenii. Next base: position 157,146,752 of record NC_092872.1, read on the forward strand.
GTAGTTAAGGGTTGAAGGCTGGTCAGACTTTTATTTCCTCTGTTGTAGCCAAACCCTTGTACTATTTGAATAAAAGGGGGTGAACATGAAATTCTGTATTATCCTACCCCAACTCTCAACTTTTTGGCTTATCCAATTTAAAAACTGAGCATTTGAACACTGAAGAGCTTTTTCTTCTTCTTTTTTTTAACAGTATGTTATTTTTATTGTTCCTTTTATCTCATGAAGAAAGTACAAAATGATTTTTCAAAAAGAAATTCATTGGATATGGTTGAACATGAGGTTGAATCTGACAGGCATCTATCAATCTGACATCTAAGGGCTTTTCATGACGCATGTTAGTAATGTGGGTTTTCGTGAAGAAGCTTGAATGATTTATTTTGTAAATACAGATAATGAAACTTTGCAAAGAGCATATCAAATACTCCTTGAAACACTGACTCTATCTGCTGTATAAATGACTACTTAGGGACACTTTATGGCATGGGTCATTGACAAAGACAGCTTTGACCATTTGTGCTAGTAGAGATTGCATGCTAAGTTTAGACATGAAGTCTGGCTATATTTTCCCCTGTGTAAAAGACCTAAAAATGCCTGTTCATCATGGGCCTACTTTAAACTGTTGTGACAAATTGGATTTGAATATCTGGTGTTTTTTCAACAGCAAAGGTGCAGGGTAAAGACACCCTCCTCCCCTCTTTTCTACAAGGTATAGAACGATCTGGTGTGTCTAGGGCTTGTTTAGATATTTTTAGATGCTAGCTAGGCGATCTGATTCCCTTCTTAGGTTTTTTTTTGCTATGTGTACCCTGTTTTGCTTCTCTCCTACACTTAAGCAGAATAAAATTAATCCCATCTTTCTTCCAATAAAATTCTGAAATAACTCATTTCAATGGACAACACTTTTTTTTAATTCCATCTATGTTTCTTATGCAGATACATGGAACTTATTTATGTCATCAGTGATAGCTTTCAGGTGAATTTTTGGTCAGTTTCTGAAGATGTAGGTGATCTTGGAATCCCCAATCAAAAAGACTAACGTGGAATAAAAAGCATGATCAGGAAAATGACTAATTACCTATTACCTCCCAATTTATTTACATGTCACTCTGTCATTGGGCCATGATTACCTAGATTAGGTTTATTTCTACTGACTGAGTGAGAGGAATGAGGAGTAGGTCACAGGAAAAGCTTCACGTTAAGGCAGGAGATGTTTGTTTTTGTAATTTTAACAAAGTCTGACTCTCATATACTTCAAAAGTGTGCATCACACACTACCTTAGCTTTAAATATTCCATCTGCTTTAAATAGTTGTGGTCTTTGTGGAAAACGTGTGATGCCTTCTTTTGTTGTACCCTACCAGTGCAGACAGGCTGAAAGCGCAGAGGGTCTGGCCTTATGTACAAATTGTTTTCAAGTTGTGCCTTTTGCTTGGGGCTTTCTCTTAAAATAAGCGTATAAACCTATCTCTTTCTCTCTCTCTCTTTTCCTATTTCTCTCTCTTTCTCAGAAACAGACAAGTCTCTTACGATCATTATTACAAAATCAACAATGGGATTTGTAAAATGAATAGCATGAAAATATATTAGACAATATCACAACCTTCTATCACAAATTGGGTAAATAAGTCTAAACTTAGTGTTGGTAGAAGAGTAGATATTTATAGATATTAATTATAATCACACTAATTTAAAGTTTCCATTATTAATTTTCTTCTAGTTTCACAGTTTTCAGGATTAATTGCAACCACCTACATGCACAATCATTTGGTAATATTCTTAATTACATTAAATACTATCCCTTTCCTCCACCCTCTGTTTAAATAGCATTTTAATAAGGACCTTTTAGTCAGGTTTCTTTTTTTTAAATGTCTTTTGTTCCTTCAAAATGAATGTTAACCAAAGGAACGGGAGAAAGACTAATATACAGGAACTAAAGCAGGCCTTTGAGATTTCCACAGGCAATGATTTGGGTGAGTGTGACTTTGTGTTTTGTAGAAAAAGGCCTGGATTGGGTATTGACAAGTTCCTATCAATAGCTAGACCCTGGAGGCCTGGCTATTTGCACATGCACTGATTGACTAGTTCTTAATAGACATATAATTGTTGACAAATACCTTCCAATAGACTGTGGCAGGCATACCCAGGCAGACAAAGGAGATTTCAGTATGATAGAGACCAGAGCTGAGCTATTCAAGAGATGCAGTACCTTAAATAGAAAACAGCTTTCTCCATAAAGAATCCTTCTAAGTGAAAGTAATTAAATACCTCATGAATGCCAACTAGTATATGACCTCTTTAAGTTTGGATATTTGAAGAAAAAAAAACCATACTCTGCATCCTCTCTCCCCCCGTCCCCAACAAAGCAAAAAAAAAAAAAAAAAAAAAAAAAAAAAAAAAGAAAACCACCACCAACACTCTCATTATCTCTAAGAATCATGAACTTAACTGGGGAAGAATTCAGCCTCTGATTATACAAGTTGGTCCTAAAATTTGATGATTGACCCACTGAAAGAATTTATCTTACCCTTATCTGGGAAATTAAGTATATGGCCAGATTTTAGAACGTTCAGAGCATAATACTTAGAGAATTAGATAATACTCCCCACAAAACAAAAGTTTGATGATATTCAGACATTGTCTAAGAGACTTCAGCTATAATGAGAAATGTTCATATTTCTACAACAGCATGAAATATACATGGCCCTGTCTCCTACCACAATGCCATAGGAGCCCTAAGTTTTCCGTATAGAATAAGTATATCCAGAAGGAGATAGGGATGATGATTCTAGCCTTCAGCCAGAGTTTAGGCAGGCCTGCCTCTCTAGATAATGCCAGACTGAGAAATAGTTCTTGAAAATTTGCCTTGTAGGGTACATTCCCTTGGTCAGTTTAGTTTCAATAATTCTCTCCCTCTGGGATCTTTACTCTCATCCATGAGATATAACTGCTGTGTGTGTGTGTGTATGTGTGTGTGTGTGTGTGTGTGTGTATGTATGTGTGTGTATGTGTGTGTATGTAATTTGCTGATGGTAGGGTCAGAAACTATGTCAGTTATTTCTGTGAACCAGGGTAAGGAAAAAAAAATGACTACCTCTCCCCACCAAAGAGAAAGAAAAAAAAAAGACCAAGTACCAAACCAAATGAAGCCTGATGCGATCGGTGAAGCAGGTTACCGATTAGTGTAGGCTCATCAAGGTGACACTGCAGACTGCCTGCCTTCTGACATCATGTGTGAGACTGAACCAGCTTGTGCCCAAAAGACCTTGAGGCCTGTCTTTGATTCTTATTGATCAAATACGTAGATTAAATCCCACATCACACAGCAAGGTGAAATCCACAACAGTGAAGCTCTCACCAAATCATCTTTTTATGCATGAGTGAGAGTTGGAATACATATATATTTTTTCAGGTAAATTTATAAAGTAGATAAATAGCTATATAACTCAGACAGACTCCCAAAATGAGTGGCAGATGGAAAGGCCACATATGATTATGATGCTTGTTTGTTTGTTACCAGTTGTGAAATCAAACCAATAGGTGAGTTCATTATGTAAGAAGGGAATGTTTTTTAACTACTTCTTTGTAATTCATGAACATTCCTCAACACTCAGCATTCTGCAACGAGCTGCCTCAAAATGTAATGTTATAACTTATTTATTTATTTTTTGGGAGGGGAGGAGAGAGAGAGAGAGAGAGAGAGAGAGAGAGAGAGAGAGAGAGAGAGAGAGAGAGAATGTGTATATGTCCATTAATTCAGAATTACTCCAGTTATGAGCTTTTGATGCTCCAAAACCCTCTCTCTAACCCAAAAGAGATGGAGAGTCCTCGGACTGTCCAATCAGATCATTTTCCCTGCTGCCTGCAGCAGATGTAAGCAATTTACTTTTTTATTTCTGCATATTCAGTGTGAGCGGAGCTGTTGGGGACCTTTCACCTTGGAGCCTGCAGGATTCTAACCCTATCAAATTAAAGCATTTTGCTCACTTATTCCCAAACGCTTTGCTTGTGCTAAGCAGGCATCCCGCTGCATAGCAATGGCGGATGTTCGTGTCCACTCATACCCCCAGCCTAATCAGAGATTATTAAGGAAAATATACAGTGCTTTAATTTGATGAGATTGGTTATAGGTAGTGCAGTTAAAGGTCACACTCCTCCGTGTATCTCCCTCGGTCTCTGTAATATTTCCCTCCCGCTTGACAATCCTGAGCTCCAAACAATAGGCCAAGAAGACACATTTATTTTTGACATGCTGTGATGGGCTCAATAGGGATAAAAATGAATTATTTAAAGATTGCATAAACAAACATCCTAGGCCAGGTTTTGGTTATATTTCTTCCTTTGTGCTTTATGCAGCTATCGCTTTAAAAGAACATGGAGAAATGTGCATCCTTTGGATAGGAACACATTTAGATGTCGAGTGCAGATAGGCTGATGCCAGATGGCCAGTGCCTGCTTCATAACTCCTCTTGTTGGCTGGTCAGGGAGGGCTGGCTGTGAAATTCCATAGACAATCCTGAGAGTGTCCCAGAGAAAGGTGCCTCTGAAGGATGAATCTGCTCCTCTGACCTTCAAAGCTTCCCCACCTGCTGTGAGCTAATTGAGCTCCCCCCATTGCGTAAATGGGAGAAGTGGGGCCACTGGGGTAGCTGTTTATTTACATCTTAGATATCAGAGAGCTGGAAGGAGAACAGTCAATGGCCAAGTCCATCCCATCAAGGGAGGAGAGGGAACTGGCACTTTTTGGTCACTTGAGGGCTGATATACTTCAAGTTTTGCAGTCTCTGCTTCTTTGAGATGTCTTTTAAATTTGCATACCCCTGTTTTAGAGTGGGTACAAGTAGAGAAGAGGGGAGTACAAATATATGATGTGAAGATATCTTTGTTTTTCCTTCTCAAATTTCTAGTTCAGATAGGGGGAGTATGGGAGGAGAGAGAGAGAGAGAGACAGAGAAAGACAGACAGAGAGGGAGAGAGAGAGAGAGAGAGAGAGAGAGAGAGAGAGAGAGAGAGAGAGAGAGAGAGAGAGAGAGAGATATCCATAAAGAGTTGTAGGCCATTGGAATTGAAGTAGGGAAGGGAAAGAAATAAGAAGGATGATGAAGGGCAAGTTCTAATCTATCAGACTTGATGATTTCTGGGTATATGTGCATGTAATAGGCCAAATGGCGGCTGATTTACCTAGAAATTTACATGAAAATTGCTTTATGCAGCTGTATGTAAAAATTCAAGCCACACAGTGTCACTGTATAACACAGGTCATTCCAAAGCCCAATAGTATTGTAACTGAGAACAAAGCATTGTTACTTTGTGTGTGTGTGTGTGTGTGTGTGTGTGAAGCTTTAAAACTGACTTGCTCTTTCCAGAGAAAAAAGAGTAAAGGAACTCATTTTCCAACTGTATCTCTTTTTCTTCAGTTTACTCCTTGACATGCACGCATTTCCTGTTCTGTTTTGTAGACATGCTCCCAGACTAACATATCATGTGTTAAGATAAAGTCTTCTGAACCACTTCACTGGTTATAGGGGTAAAATGAGTCACCTTATGACTCCTGCTGCTTCTTTCCTTAACTAGGTTGAAAATTCCATAACAACAGCTTGCCTCCAAATTGTTTTGGTATTTGCAAGCCCAGTACTATCTAAATATGATGATTCTGAGTTCATGGAGAGTTGGTTTTACAGACTTTCTGAAAAGTTTAACTGATAGTTTTCTTTTATTTGAAGCAGTTTGTTCAGACTCCTGTGTTCAAGTACATGGTGCCTCTTTGGTCTTGGCATAAAAAGATAGCTTGGGATGGTGATGTCAGATTCTGAGGTAGAGAACTTTGAGAAAGGTTTCTTATCGCCTTCTCCATGGCAAACATGCAGGGTCTCAGTATGAATTCTGTGTTCATTCTCCAACTTGTCAACTAACTTTAAATTTGTTGGCCAGTGTATTTTGGATAAACTTTACTCAGCAGAGGTATTTTGTAAGGTTTCCAGGTATGAGATTCCTTTACAATACTCAGAAAAAAGCAAAGATACTACTACAGATGTTTAGAGGATTTAAGTATACTGAGTACATTTCCTCAGACTGTAGGAGATGCAGGTTTTCAAGTGAATTTTCCTTTAGGTTTCTGTGTCATTGTAATAAAGGGAGAATGTCAACTCTGTGTGTCTAGTTTTAGATAAGTCTATATGAATTTTACATATATGCATGTACATATATATACATATATACAAATACATATATGTGTATATGTGTGTGTAAATGCATACAGAAAATATATAAATTGATTGCTGTTGCTTGTCATTCATTCTGAAAGAGGATCATGATGCCAGGAAGGTGATGCCATGACTTGCAAGTGAATTGGATTTAAGTGAGGGAAGGCTGGGCAAAATCACCAGTCTCAATTTCTCTTCTGGAGCCATCTGGTTCCAGGCTGCAACATACAGATCAGGTGAACTGGACATGGCCCTTGGATATATAAAAAAACCTTTAAAAAGAAAGGCAACTAGAAGGTTGAATGCTGGCTACGCAGTCAGGAAGACCTGAAGGAAGTCTTAGGCTTCCTGTCAAGAAGTACCACCTCTGACACATATTAGCTATGTGACCCTGGGCAAGTCACCTTAACCTCTCAGGTGCTTCAGGCAAATCTCTAAGACCATAAATTGCAGAATAGTGGCTGACCTGCATTGAATGTGGGATCTTCCTCATCAGGGATTCCCTACAGCAATGAAAAAAAATAAAAGTACTTTATTGATGTGAGCATATGCTTTGAAACCTCTTTTAAGTTTTTTTTTTTTTTGGCTGGTTGCATTGCATTTGAAATTGCCAGGAATTCAGCCAAGCAAGCAGAAAAAGATGATGACCTTATTGCTGGATTTCATCTTGTCCTTGCACCTTTTTCTCTGTCTGCTCATCTATATGAAAGAATTGAAAGTAGCATAGGGTTAATGCCCAAATCTTTTCAGGAGTTACTGGGCTAGATAATTATCATTATCTAGTTTATAGCTTTGGCTATAAAATATATATATATGCTTGCCTAGATCACAAATCTGGCCAGTAGGAAGTTTAATAAAAAAAAAAAAAAAGATTAAACCTGAGGAAGAATTGCCTAATGGTACTTGTGCTCATCATAACTTCTTTGATGTAGTCTTGGCAGTCAAGTCTTTTCTTTTTTTAAAATTTGCTTATTTATTTTAAGTTTTCAACATTCATTTCCACAAAATTTTCAGTTCCAAATTTTCTCCCATCTTTCCCTTCCCACACCCCCAAACACCTTGAATTCTGATTGCTCCTTCCACCAATGTGCCCACTCTTCTAACATCCCTCGCTTCCCTTATTCTCATCTTCTCTTTCGTCCTGTAAGGCAAGATAAATTTCTATACCCTTTTACCCATATTTCTTATTTCTCAGTTGTACACAAAAACAATTCTCTACATTTGTTCCTAAAACTTTTAGTTCCAACTTCTCTTCCTTCCTCCCTACCCACCCATCCCCACTGAGAAGGCAATCAGTTCAACATAGGCTATATATGTGTAGTTTTGCAAATGACTTCCATAATAGTCATGTTGTATAAGACTAATTATATTTCCCTCCAACCTATCCTGCTCCCCATTTCTTCTATTCTCCCTTTTGACCTTGTCCCTCCTCAAGAGTGTTTACTTCTAATAGCTCCTCCTCCCATTTGCCCTCCCTTCCATCATCCCCCCTACCCCGATTATCCCTTTCTCCCCTATTTTCCTGTAGTGTAAGATAGGTTTTCATACCAAATTGAATGTGGATGTTCCTTCCTTGAGCCAAAAGTGATGAGAGTAAGCTTCACTTTTTCCCTTACCCCCTTTTCCCCCTCTATTGGAAAAGCTTTTTCTTGCCTATTCTATGAGAGATAATTTGACCCATTCCATTTCTTCCTTTCTTCTCCCAATCTATTCTCTCTCCCACTCCTTAATTTTATTTTTTTTAGATATGATCCCTTCCTATTCAACTCACCCTGTATGCTCTCTCTCTCTCTCTCTATATGTATGTATGTATGTATGCATGTATGTATGTATGTATGTATGTATGTATGTATGTATGTATGTATGTATAATCCTTCCAACTCCCCAGATACTGAGAAAAGTTTCAAAAGTTACAAATATTATCTTTCCATGTAGGAATGTAAACAGGTCAACTTTAGTAAGACCCTTGTGATATGTCTTTCCTGTTTACCTTTTCATGCTTCTCTTCATTCTTGTGTTTGAAAATCAAATTTTCTTTTCAGTTCTGGCCTTTTCATCAAGAATGCTTGTAAGTCCTCTATTTCATTGAATGACCATTTTTTCCCCTGAAGTACTATACTCAGTTTTGCTGGGTAGGTGATTCTTGTTTTTAATCCTACTTCTTCTGACTTCTGGAATATCCTGTTCCAAGCCCTTCAGTCCCTTAATGTAGAAGCTGCCAGATCTTGTGTTAACCTGATTGTATTTCCACAATACTTGAATTGTTTCCTTCTAGCTATTTGTAATATTTTCTCCTTGACCTGAGAAGTCTGGATTTGGCTACAATATTCCTAGGAGTTTCTCTTTTCAGATCTCTTTCAGGAGATGATTGGTGAATTCTTTCAATATTCATTTTGCCCTCTAGTTCTGGAATATCAGGACAGTTTTCCTTGATAATTTCATGAAAGATGATGTCTAGGCTCTTTTTTTTGATCATGGTTTTCAGATAGTCCCATAATTGTTAAATTGTCTCTCCTGGATCTATTTTTTCCAGCTCAGTTGTTTTTCCAATGAGATATTTCACATTATCTTCCATTTTTTCATTCTTTTGGTTATGTTTTGTAGTTTCTTGGTTTCTCATAAAGTCATTAGCCTCCATCTGTTCCATTCTAATTTTAAAGAACTATTTTGTTCAGTGAGCTTTTGAACCTCCTTTTCCATTTTGCTAATTCTGCTTTTTAAAGCCTTCTTCTCCTCACTGGCTTTCTGGATCTCTTTTGCCAATTGAGCTAGCCTATTTTTTGAATTTTTAAAATATATTTGTTTTATTTATTTTTAATGCTCTACAATCACTATCATAAAACTTATTTTTAATGGTGTTATTTTCTTCAGCATGTTTTTGGGTCTCCTTTACCAAGCTGTTGACTTGTTTTTCATGATTTTCTTGCATCACTGTCATTTCTTTTCTCAATTTTCCTCCACCTCTCCTATGTGATTTTTCAAAGTCCTTTTTGAGCTCTTCCATGGCCTGAGACCAATGCATATTTATTTTGGAATTTTTGGATGCAGAAGCCTTGACTTTTATGTCATCCCCTGATGGTAAACATTGTCCTTCCTCATATGAAAGGATGGGACAGAATACCTGTTCACCTAGAAAGTGACATTCTATAGTCTTATTTTTTTCTCTTTTTTGGGCATTTCTCCAACCAGTTACTTGACTTTTGGGTCTTTTGTCAAGAGTAGGGTATACTTTGGGAGCCTAAAATTTCTCAGGTCCTCCAAGGTGGTACAGTCCAGGGAGAGGAGTTTACTCCCTAGCCTAGCTGGTGGCTGAGATTCAGATCAGCTGCACAATTCCCCCAGGGGCTTTATCGAACAATGGAAGCCAGCTGCTGTCTGCCTGGCCACTGCAGGAGTGGCTTGCTGCTGTTATTACTTCAGCAGCTGCCAGGGCTGATGCCTGGAGCTGGGCTAGGGGAGATCCCTTCTCCCTTGTCACTGAGGTAAAAAAAGCTTTCTTATTGACCTTTGAAGCTGCCTTTGGTGCCTGTGGGCTGAGGGACCTATGAACCACTGCTACTCCTGGGGATTCCACCCCCAAAGCCTGCTTCAGTCCTCCTCCTGGTGCCATGCTGCCAAGGTTTGGCTGGGCTCTGCTCCATGTTCTGGTGTGACAGACCTTTCCTGTCTGCCTTCCAGGTCACCCTGGACTGGAAATCTCCTCCACTCTGTTGTTCTGTGGCTTCTGCTGCTCTAGAATTTGTTAAGAGTCTTTCTTTATAGGTACTTTATGGGCTGTGGGGGAAGAGCTCCACTATATGTGTCTTTCTACTCTGCCATATTGACTCTGACACCCCCAGGCAAGTCTTTTTGCCCTTTTGTCTTTGACCTCTTTTTTCTAATTAAAACTTATTCTGTCTCAGTATTTCATTTCAACCTACCCTTGGGTGGCATTTCTTCTTTCCTGGACTAATCACCTTTGACCTCCCTTATTCTAAATCACATATGAAATAACCTTATAAACACCACCACCACCACCACCATGACCACCTTGATCACCACCAATACCACTAAGTCTAGAGCTTCTATATTAGAACACAGTAACAAGCTTGTGAGCGTGTGTGTGTGTGTGTGTGTGTGTGTGTGTGTGTGTGTGTATGTGTGTTTTAGGGGAGGTAGAATAATGTTCTTGCCCATGTTCATTGGTGTTTGTTCAATCTTTCCCTTATGACTTCTTATACCCACTATCTTGCTACTTCTTAGCATTTACTTTATTTTTTTTTTTAGGTTGGCTAATGCTTTTTTTTCCCTTCCTTATTTATTTATTTATTCATTCATTTATTTATTCATTCATTCATTCATTTATTTATTTATTTATTTATTTATCTATTTATTTATCTATTTATCTATCTATCTATCTATCTACCTACCTATCTATTTATTTATTTATTTAACTTTTAACATTCATTTTCACAAAATTTTGGGTTCCAAATTTTCTCCCCTTATGTCCCTTCCCCCCACCCCAAAACACCAAGCATTCTAATTGCCCCTGTCTGCCAATCTGCCCTCTTTTCTATCATCCCTCTCTGCCCTTGTCTCCATCCTATACCCCTTTACCTGTATTTCTTATTTCCTAGTGGCAAGAACAGTACTCGACAGTTGTTCCTAAAACTTTGAGTTCCAACTTCTCTTCCTCCCTCCCTCTCCACCCCTTCCCTTTGGAAGGCAAGCAATTCAATATAGGCCAAATCTGTGTAGTTTTGCAAATGACTTCCATAATAGTAGTGTTGTGTAAGAACTAATTATATTTTCCTCCATCCTATCCTGTCCCCCATTACTTCTGTTTTCTCTTTTGATCCTGTCCCTCCCCATGAGTGTTGACCTCAAATTGCTTCCTCCTCCCCATGCCCTCCCTTCCATCCTCCCCCCCACCCTGCTTATCCCCTTATCCCCCACCTTCCTATATTGTAAGATAGGTTTTCATACCAAAATGAGTTGCATTTAATTCCTTCCTTTAGTGGAATGTGATGAGAGTAAACTTCATGTTTTTCTCTCACCTCCCCTCTTTATCCCTCCCCTAATAAGTCTTTTGTTTGCCTCTTTTATGAAAGATAATTTGCCCCATTCCATTTCTCCCTTTCTCCTCCCAATATATTTCTCTCTCACTGCTTGATGTCATATTTTTAAGATATGATCCCATCCTCTTCAATTCACTCTGTGCACTCTGTCTCTATGTGTATGTGCATGTGCGTGGGTGTCTGCATGTGTGTGTCTAATCCCACCCAGTACCCAGATACCAAATCGTTTCAAGAGTTACAAATATTGTCTTTCCATGCAGGAATGTAAACAGTTCAACTTTAGTAAAGTCCCTTATGACTTCTCTTTGCTATTTATTTTTTCATGCTTCTCTTCATTCTTGTGTTTGAAAGTCAAATTTTTTTCTCGGCTCTGGTCTTTTCATCAAGAATGCTTGAAAGTCCTCTATTTCATTGAAAGACCAATTTTTCCCCTGAAGTATTATACTCAGTTTTGCTGGGTAGGTGATTCTTGGTTTTAGTCCTAGTTCCTTTGACTTCTGGAATATGCCATTCCACACCCTTTGATCTCTTAATGTAGAAGCTGCTAGATCTTGTATTATCCTGATTGTATTTCCACAATACTTGAATTGTTTCTTTCTAGCTGCTTGCAATATTTTCTCCTTGACCTGGGAACTCTGGAATTTGGCCACAATGTTCCTAGGAGTTTCTCTTTTTGAATCTCTTTCAGGCGGTGATCTGTGGATTCCTTGAATACTTATTTTGCCCTCTGGTTCTAGAATCTCAGGAAAGTTTTCCTTGATAATTTCATGAAAGATGATGTCTAGGCTCTTTTTTTGATCATAGCTTTCAGGTAGCCCCATAATTTTTAAATTGTTTCTCCTGGATCTATTTTCCAGGAAAGTTGTTTTTCCAATGATACTTCACATTATCTTCCATTTTTTCATTCTTTTGGTTTTGTTTTGTGATTTCTTGGTTTCTCATCAAGTCATTAGCCTCCACCTGTTCCATTCTAATTTTGAAAGAACTATTTTCTTCAGTGAGCTTTTGAATCTCCTTTTCCATTTGGCTAATTCTGCTTTTGAAAGCACTCTTCTCCTCATTGGCTTTTTGAACCTCTTTTGTCAATTGAGTTAACCTATTTTTCAAGGTGTTATTTTCTTCAGCATTTTTTTGGGTCTCCTTTAGCAGGGTGCTGACCTGCTGTTCATGCTTTGCTTGCATGTCACTCATTTCTCTTCCCAGTTTTTCCTTCACCTCTCTAACTTGATTTTCAAAATCCTTTTTGAGCTCTTCCATGGCCTGAGCCCATTGAGTGGGCTGGGATACAGAAGCCTTGACTTCTGTGTTTTTCCCTGATGGTAAGCATTGTTCTTCCTCATCAGAAAGGAAGGGAGGAAATACCTGTTCACCAAGAAAGTAACCTTCTATAGTCTTATTTTTTTTCCCTTTTCTGGACATTTTCCCAGCCAGTGACTTGACTTCTGAGTGTCCTCTCCACTCCCACCTCTCCTCCAGATCCGCCCAGCCAGCACTTGGGGTCTGAAATTCAAATGCTGCTTCCCAGCCTCAGGGCTTTGGGTGGGTGTAGGGCTGCTGTTCAGTTGGAGATTAAGTTCAGGTGCTCAGGTCAGGGCAGGGCCACCACACTGGGCTCAGTTCCCTCAGGGGGTTTATGCAGAGACCTTCAACAATGGATCTGGGCTCCTGCCTGCTTGGGGAGCGCTGGTCTGCTCCCACCTCCGCTGCTGCCTCCCGATGGGGCCTGAGTTATGGGGGTACCCCACTCCCCTCTTGACCCGCAGAAGAGACCCTCTCACCAACCCTTGTCACCTGTGGGGGGGTACCCACGTGGCTGCTGAAGATTCTGTCCCTGAAACCTGCTCAGATCCGCTCCTTTCCACGCCGCCGAGGCAGGGTTGGGCTCTGCTCTGGGTCCAGGGGCGAGGAACCTTTTGCGAGAGGTTTTCAGGCTCTCTGGAGCAGAAATCTCCTCCACTCCATTTTTCTGTGGCTTCTGCTGCTCCAGAATTCGCCAGTGGTTCTTTTTTTACAGATATTTTATGGGCAGTGGGTTCAGAGGTAGCATTTGTGCGTCTTTCTACTCTGCCATCTTGGCTCCGCCCCCCCTTAGCATTTATTTCTAGATGATAGGTATCTTGTGAAAGAAGTCTTTGTTTTTTTAATCAGAGTTAATATTGGTTTTTAATGATGACAATGAGTTCAGATCATAACTCAGAGAGATACCTTGATGCCCCATTCATACCCCAAGGTCATGAAATGATACTGAAATGTAAACCTGTTATTTTACATAAAAGTTTGGTTATCTTCTCTTACTTAAACTCCAAACAGAGATTGATTTACTTTTGAAGCAAATACAACAAGGTTGAGAGTAGGTGCTCCCTTGTGAAATGAGAGAAAAACTTAATTTGGGGTTATAATGATAATACTCTTCTCTAGTACTGTCAAACAAGTAGAAGAATGGGTCACTAAACTGTATAGAGGAATGCCTCTGGGCTGTATATTGACCTAGAAAGCTACATATTAACATTATTTACATTCTATTGTGTTTTCATTTTTTTTGTTAAATATTTCACAATTAAATTTTAATCTGGGAGCAGAGCTAAGGTGGTGGAGTAGAAAGATACATATATTCTAGTGCTCCCCCCACAGAACACAAAATACCTGCAAAAAATAACTCAACAAATTCTAGAGCAGCAGAAGCCACAGAATGACAGAGTGAAAGCGATTACAGCCAAAGGTAACCTGGAAGGCTGACAGGAAAGGTCTATCCCATGGGACACTGAGCAGAGTGGAGCCTAGCTCTGGCCATGTGGCTGTGGGACCCAGCAGGGAGGGTCCCAGATCCCTCAACTCACAAGTGACAAAGAAAGCTTCAAAGGTCAGGGTGGGAGGACTTTCCCAGTTGGGTGAGAGGGGAGCAAGGTCCCCCCAGCACTGGCCCCAGGTGGTGGCAGAGGCAGCAACAGCAGCAGCAGTGGGTTACTGGTGGCTACGCTGGCTGTGGAAGCAGCATGGGTCCATTTTCTCAGTTGCTGAGCATAAAGACTCTGAGGGAATTGAGCAGGGGATCTGAACCTCAGCCCTTAGTGGCAGCCCCGCCCCCACCTAAAGCCCCTGGGGGAATTGAGCAGCTGACCTGAATCTCAGCCCTGAGCACAGTCCTGGGGGGAGGAGGAGCACTGAGACCCTCCTCTTGACAGTGGATTTAGAAGTCAAGTAACTGGCTGGGAAAATGCCCCAAAAAAAGGGAACAAAATAAGACCATAGAAGGTTACTTTCTTGGTCAACAGGTATCTCCTTCCATCCCTTCAGATGAGGAAGAATAATGCATATTGTCAGAAGAAGTCAAGGCTTCTTCCTCCAGTACCTCCACAATGAATATGAAATGGGTTCAGGCCATAGAAGAGCTTGAAAAGTGAGTCAGCAACTTGCTAAAGGAGAACGAAAAAAAATGCTGAGGAAAACAATACCTTTAAAAATAGACTAACTCAATTGGAAAAAGAGGTCCTGAAAGCCAATGAGGAGAAGAAGGCTTTAAAAAGCAGAATCAGCCAAATGGAAAAGGAGGTTCAAAAGCTCACTGAACAAAATAGTTCTTTAAAAATGAGAGTGAATTTCAGGGAAGCTAATGACTATGAGATAAATCAAGAAGTCAAAAAACAAAACCAAAAGGAGGAAAAAATGGAAGATAATGTGAAACATCTCATTGGAAAAACAACTGACCTGGAAAGTAGATCCGGGAGAGACAATTTAAAAATTATGAAAGCCATGATCACAAAAAGAGCCTAGACATCATCTTTCATGAAATTATCAAGGAAAACTGCCCTGATGTTCTAGAACTTGAGGGCAAAAGAAATATTGAAAGAATCCACAAATCATTTCCTGAAAGAGATCCAAAAAGAGAAACTCCTAGGAATATTGTGGCCAAATTTCAGAGTTCCCCAGTCAAGGAGAAAATATTGGAAGCAGCTAGAAAGAAACAATTCAAGTACTGTGGAAATACAATCAGGATAACACAGGATCTGGCAGCTTCTATATTAAGGGATTGAAGGGCTTGGAATAGGATATTCCAGAAGTCAAAGGAACTGGGATTAAAACCAAGAATCACCTACCCAACAAAACTGAGTATAATACTTCAAGGAAAAAATGGCCATTCAATGATACAGAGGACTTCCAGCATTCATGATGAAAAGACCAGAAGTGAATAGAAAACTTGACTTTCAAGCACAAGAATCAAGAGAAGCATGAAAACAGGAAAGAGAAGTCATAAAGGACTTTCTAAAGCTGAACTGTTTGCATTCCTACATGGAAAGATAGTATTTGTAACTCTTGAGACTTTTCTCAGTATTTAGTTAGGTGGAGGGATTATGCACACACAAACAGACAGAGAGTATTGGCTGAGCTGAATTAGCAGGGATGATATCCATAAAAAATAAAATTAAGGGGTAAGAGAGGAAAATATTGGGAGGAGAAAGGGAGAAATGGAATGGGGAAACTATCACTCATAAAAGGGATAAGAAAAATCTTTTTCAATGGAGGAGAAAAGGGAGGAGGTAAGAGGGGAAAAGTGACACTTATTCTCTTCACATATGGCTTAAAGAGGGAATAACATGCTCACTAAATTTGGTAAGAAAATCTATTTTACACTAAAGGAAAATAGGGGAGAAGGGGATAAGTAGGGTGAGGAGAATGATAGAAGGGAGGGCAAATGGGAGAAGGGAGTAACTAGAAGTAAACACTTTTGGGAAGGGACAAGATCAAATGAGAGAATAAAAAATTGGAGGACAAGGTAGGATGGGGGGCAATATAGTTAGTCTTACACATGATTATTATGGAGTTCTTTTGCAAAATTACACATACATAGCCTAGAATTGCTTGCCTTCTCAGTGGGGATGGGTGGGGAGGGAGGAAAGGAGAGAAGTTGGAATTCAAAGTATTAGAAATGAATGTTGAGAATTGTTATTACATATAACTGGGAAATAAGTAATATAGGTAATGGGGTATAGAAATTTATCTTACCCTACAAGAAAAGAGAAGATGGGGATAAGGAAAGGGTGGGGTGTGATAAAGGGAGGGAACACTGAGGGAAGGGGTAATCAGAATGCAAAGTGTTATGGGGTGAGGGGAGGGGAGAGATGTGGAGAAAAATTTTAACTCAAAATTTTGTGGAATGAATGTCGAAATCTAAAAATAAATAAATAAAACTGTTAAAAAATTAAAAAAAAAATTAATCTGACTTAGAACATACTTAGGAGTGCTTCAGGTCATAGGGAAATGTTTGATATCTCTACTTTTCTCCCCAGCATGAGTCCAATTGTTTACTTTGTCTTTTGGCACAGGGGAAAAACAAAAGAGGGGTATGAGAGTCAATGAGGGCAATCAACTATGAGAACCAATGATTTAAAGGAATAGAGTGTTTAGCCTAAGATTTGTCACTTTTCATTAATGGTCAGGTATGACAGGCTAAAGTACATGGAAGAGACTGATTTTTACATTTCTAGGCTTGCTAGGAAGACCAGATGTGGGTTTTCTAAGCTAATGTCCAACTGTGTGTAAGGTTAAAGTAAGGTTAATGGTGACGACTAATAGGCAGACACCTTTTGTTAATTTCTAATGAGGCATGGGGTCATGAGGGTAGTGTTTCCCAGTCCTGAAAAGAGTATATATGCTCTGAGGTAAGGTTTTGCTTTGGTGCTTATTTTTTGGAAGAAGGTTGGTGTGCCAGATGAGATTCTGTGCAGCTGTTTTAAGAAGCCCTCCAATTTTGAAAACCCAGATGTTGGTGCTCTGGTAATGATGCATGAATTGTCTATGGTTAGACAGTTGGAAGCCCTGTCTGTTGATCTTTTTTGTTTGTAATTTCTGCTTGTTATTTCTGTATGCATTTTCTCTGAAGTTCAGGCTGCTGCCTTTTCCCCCTGAACTAAGTGAATAATATATGTGCTTGATTAGAGTAGATTGTTGACCCCTCAAAAGTTGCTTTCTTTTTAGATAAGCAGGTCTAAGAACCTGTTCAGCAGGCCCTTGTATATATATTGAGGTCCTTTCTTATACACTGTGCTCTTACCTTCTTCCTGATGCTCCCTTCATCTCATCTTACAGAAAGTTTAGTGTAAAAAAGTCCCCTAAAAACCAAACACATAGAAACAATGTTTGATAGTATTATGGTCAAAATAGTTTCTGAATGCAATTTAAAAGTTGATGCTACAGGAATCATTTCTTTTTGTGAATGTTCACATGGTTTACAGTTGTCCTATGCATCACCAGTCTTGCCATATTATCAAACATACTTTGATGACCTGAAGTATTAGAAAGGGAACTTTGTTAGACATTAATCGCATGTACCATTTTCTAGGGGAGTTTTTCTTGATCCCTTTTGATTTTGGTGCTTTCTAGATCCTCTAATTATACTGTATTTTCTTATTTACACAAATATTGTTGGTGCACAGCAGAATGTAAGTTCCTTGATTACAAAGGCTATTTTTCTTTTCCTCTTTGCATTTTTAGCCTTGAATAGTTCTTGAACACAATGGGCTCCTAATACATGTTTGTTGAATTCAGTCAAATTTTGTATGCTGTCTATCAATACTGTCATTCTCTCAATCTAACTAAAATTTACACTACTACTTGAAGAGCTTTTTTTAAAAAAATAAACCATTTTTTACAGACAACTGAATCTGTGCTATTTGGTCTTTGGAGGCTATTGAACATGATTCAGATTTAGCATGAAATTGGCCTGGAATTAGGCATCAAACTTCATAATGACTTATTAGCTCTGTTTTTTCATAGTACCTTATCTGTTCTTGATTCTTGGGCTGGTCAGAAAGGTTAAGCCCTTAAATTCCTCTATGGAAAATCCCCTCAGTATTTGGTCACTCAGTGGGTTAAAACTGGAGTACAGCTCAAGGGACATCATGGTAAACATTCAGGAAGCATCAATACTGGAGATTTCCTACCAATTAAGAAAAGTTATTCTTGCCTTTCTGAGTTATTCCGCTTTCTCCCTTCTCTCAACTCTGAAGACTAGGTTCACTAAGCCTCTTGTTAGGGTATACTTGACCATGATTCCTGCTGAATCCTCAAAATTTAGCAGTGACAATAAGGATACAGAACATGTTCCAAGCCACTGGGGCACTTATGTTACCTTTTAATCATCTCAATAACACTTCAGATGGCATCTCTTACCATCTAAATAGAATCTAGGATACTAAAAGAAAGACAAGGATGGACTAAACAATTAAACAAACAGCATTCATTAAATGCCTCCTCTGTGCTAGGCACTGTTCAAGGTGCTGGAGATAAAAAATACTTGGAAAGAAATATACCTACTATCAAAAAATTCTATTCTAAGAGGGGACACAATAAACACATCCAAGGCATTTGCGGAATAAAAATAAAGAGAATAATTGCAAATCAACACAAAATAATTAAATGTAAATTAATAAGGAAAAGGAGGGACCGGGGGTGGGGTTAGGGAAGATGTTGTGTCGAAGGTAGTATTTGAGAAATATTTTGAAGGAAAAGAGGGATTTTATGAAGCAAAGGTGAGAAGGGAATGCACTCCAGGTATGGAAAGAGCCCATGAAAAGACACAGAGGTGAGAGATGGAGTGTCATTTGGGAGGAATTGAAAAAAGGCCAATTTGTCTGGATCATTGAGTATGGGAGATGGAGTTATATGAAAAATAGTTAGAAAGGTAGGTTGGGAGCAAGCTTGTGAGGGTCTTTACAAGACAAAGAGAGGAGCTTATATTTTGTCCTGAAGACACAGTGAGCCACTGCAGTTTATTGAGTAGCGGAGTAATGTAGGCAGATCTGCAATTAATGAAAATCATTTTGGGAGAATTAGGAAGGATAAACTGAAGTGATGAGACTTGGAGCAGGTAAACCAATGGTAAGACCTTTGCAATAATCTAGACTAGAAATGATAAGGAAGTGGAGCAAAGTGATAGCTTTGTGAGTAAACGTATCTAGTGTGAGTGTGTGTTTGTGTGTGTGCACATGCATGTGTATGTGTGTGCATCTGTGTGTGTAGGCAAAAAAAGATAAGATTTAGATCTCTGGTAAGGGAGAGTATGGAGTTCAGAAGGACCTAGTTTTTAAGCATCAGAAACTAGAATATTGGTAATTCCTTCAACAAAAATTGGAAAGTTTGAGAGTTGGGTTTGAGAGGAAAAAATAATGAACTCTCTTTTGGACATGGAGAACTAGAGATATCTCTAGGACATCTGGTTTCAAATGACCTGAAGGTTGTTGGTGATGCAGTCCTGAAGTTTAGGGGAAAGACTCAGATTCAGTAATTCTGCTGTCTAACTTATAAATATGACAATTCAGCCTGTGGGAGCTGATGAGGTCTCTAACAGAGAGTGCATATAGAGAAGAGGAGGGCACCCAGGAGAAAGTCTTTGAGAAACATCTATATTTAGGGGCTATGATATGGATAGTGAGTCAATAAAGGAGACTGAAGAGTATTGGTGCTGGTAGGGAGGGAAGGTATAGCAGAGTCATGTAGCAAAGAACAGGGAAAGGGTTAAGGGCTGGATCTGTTCTTTCATTGATATTGGGAAGATAAGAAAGATAAGGAAACCTCCTTTAACAATGTAGTTCAATACTTAAATTGTATTAAAACAATAATACACAGTTTCCTCTATCACTATACTTGCTAAGTGACTTGCCGAAGGTCACGCAGCCAGTAGGAAGCTCTACTGATAGGACCAAGAGTTCAGGAAAAAATTGTGGTCAACCATCTCAAAAGCAGCAGAGAGAGCAAGACCATCATATTTGGCAGTTAAAAGATAATTAGTAACATAGGTGAGAGAAGTTTCAGTTGAGTGGTGATGCCATAAACTAGGCTATCAGGGATTGCGGAGTGAGTGGAATGAAGAAGGAGAAGAAATGGAAGGAATATGTACAGGCAGCTTTATCTAGGATAGTGGTGGAGAACCTGTGACCTCGAGGCCACAAGTGGCTCTCTAGGTCTTTGGGTGTGGTCTTTTTAGTCCAAATGTTACAGAATAAATCCTCTGGATTCAGTCAAAGGGAAGAGGGCTACATATGGCCTTGAGTCTTCAGGTTCCCCATTCTGCTATATGAGTTTGACTAAGAAAGGGAGGAGAGATACAGAGTGATGACCTGAGGGGGTGGCAGGCTGTAGCGAAGGTGGTGAAGGATAGGAGAGAACTGGACATGGTTGAAGGCAGTGGAGAAAGACTATAAGCTAAGGAGTCCAACTTCAGTTTGAAGAGATGAAAGGATGATCAAGGGGGTAATCTTTCTGAGAAGACAGTAGTAACTGAACAAGCACTCTTGTAGAGGAAGCTGTCTTTGGTGGGAAGAAGAGCCATCTCAGTAACAGAGATTAGGAAAGAGAAGAGGGTGATGGATAATGTCAAAGGGTTTTGAGAAGAAGAAAAGGGAAAAACAGGGATCTCGTGGGGAATGACCTCGATATAGAAGTTCAGAATGAAGGGAAATTTGTTCACTAGGGAATGGATATTCCAAAGGGTACAAGGCAAAGTGTGGGCAGAGTTGGAATAGGACATAGGTGGAATAGGTCTGAGGATGGTGGGGATGAGAGAATGAGGGAAAAGAGTTAGGGATAGTTTTCAACTATGTGGCTAGTGATTGAATAACATACTGATAGGAGAATGACAAGTAGTGGGAATTTGTCAGCCATAGGGCAGCAGAGGGATGAATTATAATCCTCAGTCTCAAAGGAATTGTGATATCTTACTAAGGACCAAGGGTTTAAACCTAAGCACATAGACCTGAGCTTTGAAAGTTTAACTGAGGTGTTAAACACTGACTGCTGGCCACACTGCAGCCACCAAACACTTCCAAGTACAACCTGAGACTAAAATTTAATTGGAACATATTTCACAAAATAAATAAATACAATAGAATACAGATAATGTTAATGTGGGCAGCTATGTGGTATAGTGGACAGTGTTCTAGGCCTGGAGTCAGGAAGACTCATCTTTCAGAATTCAAATCAGGTCTCAGATACTTCCTAGCTTTGTGACCCTGGGCAAGTCACTTAACTCTGATTGCCTCAGTTTCTTCATCTATAGAATGGGCTAGAAAAGGAAATGGCAAACCACCTCAGTATCTTTGCCAAGAAAATCCCAAAAGGGGTCATGAAGAGTTGGACACACTGGAAGAATGAATAAAGAATGCTAATAAAAAGTTTTATAAGTCAATATGCTGCCTGCAGGGACCCTTAGGTAACATTTAGTAGCCTTAGTAGTGTTTTGTAGTAGTGTTTTGTTTCTTTTTGTATTCCAGGTGCTTAGCAAAGGGTCTGGCACATAGTAGGTGCTTAATAAACAGTGACTGATTGTAAACCTTAAAGTACTGTAAAAATGTTAGCTGTTGCTAATGTATTATGCTTCCTGCCAAAATCCTTAGGCAAGATTTAGTGGTCCCACTTCTCTTTGAAACGCCTGTTAGAAAACCCTAATGTTTTGAATCTCTTCTGACTGCTATGATGATAGGCTGTTGAAAAGTCTTTTATTTTTGAACCTGAAGTCTCCCTATTGTATTATTACTATTAATGATGAGGATAGTGGCGAATGTGTAGACTAGATTCATTTAGTCATAGCAGCTTTTCATGAAGGTGCAGTGTTTTAATGAAGTGACATTTAGCAGAGATGATGACTAAGACACCATGGATAGTTTGAATGGATAATGTAACTGTATGGAGGCATAAACAAAATTTGCAAATGAGTAACTTTAAGTATCTGCAGAATAAAGTCAGACTGCAGCAGGTGATAAAGAAATTTAGGGAAGTAGGATCATGACATCATGATTTTAGAACTAGAAGGAAGCCTAGAAACAAATCCATCGACTTAGAACAGTAAGAGAGCTTAGAGGCCATCTGTTTGAACCCCATCATTTTTATAGATGATCAGAGTAAGGTTCAGAGAATTTAAATGATTTGCCCAATGTATCAAAAAGCAGAGGCAAGATATGAACCCAGGTCCTTCCTCTGACTCCCAACACAGTGCCTTCTGCACTAAGGTCTGAAATTCATTAATAGGAATTATAATGTTCTATCTGCAACAACTGAGTTTTTCAGAATAGTTAAGGGAATGATAAAAAAAAACACTGTGAGGAAATGAACAAGTCATAGTATACATAAACTGTTTTTTGTTGTTGTATTAAAACAGATATTTAAAGGCTTCAGAAGAAAATATGAAAACACAGCAAAATGCCTTTGAGGAGGAATTTGACTAGAATAAAAAGTCAAACTGATTCAATGCTAATTAAATTCCTCATTAGAATGGAAGGGATAATGGGAATGAGAGGCATGACCTGAATCAGAAAGGGTGAAAGGTTATAGACTGTCTCTAAGATGTAGGTCTAAGTTCCAAGTTATAGTTAAGAGTAACACAAGGTCATACTGGGGTAGCCTTGGTCAGAGGCCCTTAAACTATAGTAGGACAAGGACAAGGATGTTTAGCTTGAGGTCTAAGGCAGGGCTGGGGAATCTGCAACCTTGAGATCACATGTTGCCCTCTGGGTCCTTTGGCTGAATCCAAACTTTACGAAACACGTTCATAATTGGGCAAACAGAACATGTTCTGTGAAGTTTGGATTCAGTCAAAGGGCTGCACTTGAGGACTCAGAGGATCATATGTGGCCTTGAGGCCACAGGTTCCACACATTGTGCTGGAAATTTGTAGGAAGGCTTCAGACTCAGATATAAAAGATGTTTCAAGATCCTATCACCATAGTAGCCCAGAAGAGATTCAAGACACTCTGCTTTCTAAGAGCAATCTTTTAAGAAGATGATGAAACCCAAAGAGAAACAGGACCACTAAATGTTGCCTAAGTACGTTGTCAGGTGGCATAATATGTTAACAATAGCCAACATTTATATAGTACTTAAGGTTTACAATTAATCCATCAATCACCATTTATTAAATACCTACTGTGTACCAGTGTAATGGCAATTTAAATGGGGAGATCTTTCATCTTCATTAATAGGCCCATGTGACCTGCCTGGATCACATGGAAACCAGAGTCGCATGAGTCTGAGTCACATGGAGCCTGTGGTAGGAGGAGTTTGCTGAATGGGTGGAACAGAAAGAGACGGAGCTAGAACAGAGCTGAGAGGAAATGAGTGAGAAAGCAATCAGAGCTAGGAAGGCTGTAGGCTATCCTGAGTGATTTTGTGATTGTTTGTGATTTTGTCTAAGAGCATCTGCTTATGATTTGTTTAATGGAGCTGGTTTGTGGGAAGCCTAACAGAGGGAAGGCCTGGGACTGGTGTTACCCTCTGCATTGTCATTGTGTATAGATTTTTGTTACTATGATGGGTTTGGCTTTCTAGTGTCTGAATAAATGTTTTGGTTCTGTCTTCCATGTGGAAAGTCTGTACTATTTCACGATTCAGAATTGCACAGGGACATTCATGGCTGCTGTGAATATGCCATTGGCGCTACCATCAGGCACTGTGCTAAGCACTGGGAATACAAAAAAGAGGCAAAAGACAGTCTTTGCCCTCAAGGAGTTCATAATCTAATGGAGGAGACAACATGCAAGCAAATATATGAAAGTGAACTATATAGAAGATAAATAGGAAATAATTAACAGAGAGAAGGCATTAGAATTAAGAGGGCTTGAGGAAAACTTCCTGTAAATTATGGATTTTAGCTAAGACTTAAAGGAAACCAGGGAAGAAAGGAGTTGAGAAGGGAGAGCATTACAGACATGAGTGTAGTCATTTATATATGTGCATATGAATGTGTATAATATGTATTTGTTTAGATGAATGTACATATATGTATTTAATTATATACATGTATAAATACACACATATGTATATACATGCACAGACACATAATACATGTACATGCATGTATTTGTTGTTGGTCAGTCATATCTGACTCCTCATTACTCCATTTGGGGTTTTCTAGGCAAAGATATTGGATAGTTTCCATATCCTTCTTCAGTTTATTTTCTTAAATTTCCTCAAATGAGGAAACTGAGGCAAACAGGTTACATCAGTAGTAAGTGTCTGAGGCTGGAGATTTGAATTCACACCTTCCTGGTTCTAGGTCTGGCTCTCTATTCACTGCCACCTAGCTGCCCCTATGCATGTATACCTACCTACCTACATACATACACAGGTACACATATATACACACATGAACACATAGGTATGTCTACACACATAGCTACATACATACATGTATATATAGATATATGTATATTTTATGTATGTAAATGTATATGTATACATATATATGTGCATATGTATATACATATCTATGTGTATATGTTTGTGTGTGCATGCATCATCATTAGATTAATCCTACAGTAGTGATTGGTTTTTATAAGTCACCTGCTCAAAATATTTTAACTTTTCTTAATCATTTATCATTTTCTTAATATTATTATTACCAACAGCAACAAAAATAATTATAATAATAGCATTTATATAGTGCTTTGAGACTGGCAAAGTACTTTACAAATATTGTCTTATTTGATCCTCACAATAGCCATGTGAAGTCAGTGCTATTATCTCCATTTTAGTAATGGTGAATCTGAAATTAAGGGGACTAAGTTACTTACATAGGTTCACATTGTTGGTAATAACATAGCTTTCTAATCAGAGTAACATTTACCTTGGTAGTAATATAAGTATTTTCTGCAAATATCATTTGTTGAGAAATAAGTCTACGATTGTGTCATTTGCATGTTTCTGTAATTCTGTCTTTGATCTATCACCTCTTTATAGTATTATAAGGGCCCCCCAGTTGGATGTTCTATGCCTCTGTAAATAACTCGCTGGAGCTACTGGTGAGGATGTCAATGAATGCTAAGTTGTAAATCAATTTGACAATATGTCTTGTCATTCTCTCTACAAAATTTCCTACAATCTCCTGCTGGTCTTGTTGGAGCTAGGTAAGCTGCTGTAGTGAATGATGACTGAGCATCAAAGATGGTGATGTACACCATAGTAATAATGGCCTGGAATAGTATCAGTACCCACAAAATGCAAGGTGCTCCAAAAATCAAAGAACATTTCTTAGATCATTCCCAGCCCCTTGACCAAAGTGCATAATTGGGCAAACAGATGTGTGTTCTTACCTGTTTTTCAAATCAGTTCTCATTTAGGAAGATTGTATCATAGCATGGTGGAAAAAGTCCTGGATTGGGATCTGAAAGACCTATCTCCATTACTTGCTAGCTATGTGACCATGAATGAGTCATTTCAACTCATCAGTTTCCTCATCTCTAAAATGGATTTAATAATACTTGTAGCAACTACTCATTGTGAAAAAAAATGCTTTGTAAAATGTAAAAATAGTATAGATAAATTTCAGCAATTAGTAATTTTGCAGGTGAAATCTCACATATACGAATATACAGTTCTTTGTCTCATTAAAGAGTACCAAGAAAATGTTCCCTTATATGGTCAATTGCAATGTCTATTAGGAACTTCATTTGAAACTAATCATGTCTTTTTTGTGGATCACCCAAAAGTCAGGATTAAGTGGCAAATATTTGAAAGACTACTTATCAGGACTAGAAAGTATGCTGAACAAAAACTGTGTATGCTACACAGAGTACTAGACTAACCAAAAAAAAATAACTCTACTGCTGATGGCCAGTATGGAGATTGGATTAGTATTAGGAATAGAAAATGTTAGAATCTAGGGATTCTTTGGTGAAAGGAGGAACAGCTGTATCCTAAAGGTTGTGCCCATTATTTTGTGTGTTTGTCCTTAATTGCCAAAGAAGACCTTGCCATCAGAGAAATAACGACATGACTTGCACTTGACTTTGTTTTGAGTGAGGGAGGGCTGTGCAAGCCATCAGCTTCACTTCTCCAGAGCCATCTGAATCCAGTGATATTCATCAGGATGACTGGAGATGACCCAGAATAAGGTAATTGGGGTGAAGTGACTTGCCCAAGGTCACACAGCTAGTGAATGTCAAGTGTCTGAGGTGAGATTTGAACTCAGGTCCTCTTGACTCCTGCACTGGTGTTCTATCCACTACACCACCTAGCTTCTCCCCATTATTTTGTAGGCCTGTTAGGAAGTGTCAACCCACATACTTGTTGCTAGTGTTAGGTATTGTTGGTTAAACCTGGGTGTATATGGAAAGATGTTTAATATGTGGAGTTTTGATTGAAATTTGTGCTGAGGGTCAATCCAGAGAATCAGTTTGAATTTGAGGGAAGTGGATTGTGTATTTGATAGTATGAGTAAGGAACTGCCAGAATCTCATTCCTTAGGACCTTATAAGAGAGAATCAGTGTGCTGTGGCTGGAATTTGTCATTCTGTTGCTTGTGCTGAGGTTGCACTATTTGGGAATGGACTCAGGATTAGGCTATGGTGTTCTGGTACCAAACATATCCATATTAAGATATGAATCCATATTAAAAATATCCACATTAGGATATGGACTACATTAGACTACATTAGGACATGGTGTAGAGCTGGATCACATACTATTTATGAAAGTTTCTGAATATCCTACAGTTTTTGCAAGAGGATGGTAGAGATGAAAGACAGAGAGAGAGAGAGAGACAGAGAGAGAGAGAGAGAGAGAGAGAGAGAGAGAGAGAGAGAGAGAGAGAGAGAGAGAGAAGAGAGAGAGAGAGAAAATTAATATTCATAGACATGATGTATAAGTTTAAGATACAGAAGTGATTCACATAACAAATGGTCATATGCTATATAGATGGGAAGCCAAAATAAGGACACCTTCAAATTTACCTGCATATTTATAATTCCTAGTATTATCTGTATAAAATTTCATTTTTTTACAAAAATGAGTTACTCATTTCTTGAATCGAATACTCATCTTTGATCTCTGAGCACTGGAATAAATAGTTATCTTTAGATAAGAGGTTATTGGAGTAGGTATTTCCTGAGTAGAAATTAGGCATTTTAGGAACTCTTTGCATTCATTCTTCAATAATAAGTTTTCAATGATTGCACGCAGCTTGAAAATCTTAAAATATTCTTTTGTTGGGGGAGAGGAAGTGAGTGGGAGAATCTGGAACTATGATTTCATCAATGTGTTGATAAAAGGAATTCCTAGGGCAAATCCTGAATTTATTGATGTAGATTGGCAATTCAGTTGTAATTTATAGTTGTCAAGACTTGTCCAAAATGTTGAAAAGTTGAGTGATTTGTCAAAAGTCATGTACCCAATATGTGTTAGAGGTAGAACATTGGTCTCAGATCTAGATTCTAAGGTTATTATTCCAGTTACTGTGCAGTACTATCATATTAATAACCAATGAACTATTTACACATTTGGGCAAGCTTTGGTTCATTGGATAATGTGTAGGCATGTGACTCCTAGACTCTAAGATATAAAGGCAGCCCACTGAACTCTGAGAACATATTTTCCACATTTAATTTTCTTATTAAAGAACCTTGTAAAACACCAAATAGTCATTTCTCTATAGTAGATTGAATATGGCATTGCCAAGTATTTAATTTCCCTAAATAAATTTTCATACTTGGCAAGGACTGAACATATAATAAATTATAAATGGAAAGGCTAGTTGTTCATCTTATAATGGCATTTCTTTTTTTTAACAGTATTTGTTTTTTTTCCAATTACATGTAAAAATAATTTTCAATATTCATTTTTTATAAAATTTTGAGTTCCAACTTTTTTCTCCCTCCTTTCCTCCTATCCAACCTCCACAAAATGGCAAGCAATCTGATATAGATTATACACATGCAATCGTGAATGTATTTTCACATTAGTCATGTTGTGAAAGAAGAAATAGAACAAAAGGGAAAAGCCATGAAAAGAAAAGAAACTAAAAAAGTGAAAATAGTATTTTTTGATCTTCATTCAGATTCCATAGTTCTTTCTCTGGATGTGGATAGCATTTTCCATCATGAGTCTTTCTGGAATTGTTTTGGATCATTACATCACTGAGAAGAGCTAAGCTGGGGTGGGGATCCTGTGACCTCAAGGCCACATGTGGGTTTTTGGTCTTTGAGTATGGCCTTTTGAGTGAGTCCAAGTTTTACAGAACAAATTCTATTATTAAGGGGATTTGTTCTGTAAAGTTTGGATTCAGTCAAAGGCCCACAGCTGAGGACTTAGAGGGTCACATGTTGTCTCAAGGCAATAGGCTCCCTAGCCCTGAGCTGTCAATCATAGTAGATCATCTCACAGTATTGCTGTTACTGTGTATGATGTTCTGGTTCTGTTCACTTCACACAGCATCAGTTCATGTAAGTCCAGCTTTTTCTGAAATCTGCCTGCTCATAATTTCTTATACCACAATAGTACTGCATTATTTCCAAATACTTCATCTTGTTCAGCCATCCTCTCAATTTTCCATTCTTTGCCACCACATAAAGAGCTGCTACAAATATTTTTGTACATGTAGGTCCATTTCCATTTTGTTATGATATCTTTGTGATACAGACCCAGAAGTGGTATTGCTGGGTCAAAGGGTATACACAGCTTGGCTGACCTTTGGGCATAGTTTCAAATTGCTCTCTAGAATGGTTGGATCAGTTCACAACTCCACCAATAATGCATCAGTGTTCCAATTTTCCCACATCTTCTCCAACATTTATCATTTTCCTGTTTAGTCATATTAGTCAACCTGATAGGTGTGAGTTGGTACTTCATATTTGTTTTGATTTTCATTGACTTAGAGCATTTTTTTCTTATAATTATAGATAGCTTCAATTTCTTCTTCCAAAAACTGCTTGCTCATATCCTTTGACCATTTATCAAATGGGGAATAAGTTGTATTCTTAAAAATTTGACTCAGTTCTCAATATATTTGAAAAATAAGGCTTTTATCAGAGACACTTATAAAAATTGTTTTCTGTCTTTCTGCTTTTCTTCTGATCTTGATTGCATTGGTTTTGTTTGGTCATAAATTTTTCCTTTCTCATAGATCTAACAGGTAAACTATTCCTTGCTTTCCTAATTTGCTCATGGTATCACCCTTTATGTGTAAATCATGTACCCATTTTGACCTTATCTTGGTATCTTGACAGAGATGGGGTACCTGTGGCCTCTAGGCCATATGTGGTCTTGTAAGTTCTTAGGAGTAGCCTTTTGACCAAGTCCAAGTTTTACAGAATAAATCCTTCTATTAAGGGGATTTGTTCTGTGATGTTTGGATTCAGTCAAAGGACCTCACTTGAGCACCTAGAGGACCATATATATCCTTAAGGCTGCAGTTTCCCCATTCCCTGGTATATAGTGTGAGATGTTGGTCTATACCTAGTTTTTGCCATCCTACTTTCCACTTTCTGTTGCAGTTCTTGTCAAATAGTGAGTTCTTATCCCAGAAGCTGGAGTCTTTGAGTTTATCAAACAGTAGATTACTATAATTATTGACTGCTATGCCTTATGTCCCTAATCTATTCCACTGATCCGCCACTCTATTTCTTAGACAACCAAATAGTTTTGATGCTTACTGCTTTACAATAAAGTTTGAGATATGGTAAGGCCAGGCCACCTTCTTTTGCATTTTTAAATTAATTCCCTTGGTATTCTGGACCTTTTTTCTTCCACGTTATTATTTTTTCTAGATCCATAAAATAATTCTTTGCTAGTTTGATTGGAATGGTACTGAATAAATTAATTAATTTAGATAAAAAGTCATTTCAAAAACATTAGGTCAGCCTATCCACAAACAATTAATATTTTTCCAGTTGTTTAGATCTGACTTATTTGTGTGAAAAGTGTTTGTAATTGTGTTCATATGGTTCCTCAGTTTTTTTGGCAAGTAAACTCCCAAATATTTTATATTTACTATAGTTATTTTAAATGGAATTTCTCTTTCTATCTCTTGCTGTTGGGCTTTGTTGGTAATATATGAAAATGTTGATGATTTATGTGGATTTGTTTTGTATCCTTTGTCTTTGCTAAGGTTGTTAATTATTTCAAGTAGCTCTTTAGTTGATTCTCTAGGTATACCATCATATCATCTGTAAAGAATGACAGCTTTGTTTCCTCATTGTTCTTTTTCTTTTCTGTTTGCTAAACCTAATATTTGTAGTACATTATTGAATAATAATGCTGATAATGGATATCCTTGTTTCACCTGTGATTTCATCGGGAAAGCTTCTAGCTTATCCCCGTTACAGAAAATGCTGCTGATAGTTTTAGGTAGATACTACTTATCATTTTAGGAAAGGGACATTTATTCCTATGCTAGCTAACGTTTTTTATAGGAATGCATGTTGTATTTTGTCAAATGTTTTTCTAAATCCATCGAGGTAATTATATGATTTCTGTTGGTTTTGTTATTGATATCGTCAATTACGCTAATAGGTTTTTCTTATATTGAATCAGTCCTCAATCCCTGGTATAAACCCCATCTGGTCATAGTGTATTATTCTGGTGACAAATAGCTGTAAATTTTTGTCTAATATTTAATTCAAATTTTTACATCAATATTTATTAGGAAAATTTGTCTATAATTTTCTTTCTGTTTTCTTTCTGATTTAGGTATAAGCACCATATTTGTGTGTATTTGGTATTTGGTAGGATTCTTTCTTCACCTATTTTTCCAAATGGTTTATATAGTATTGGAATGAATTTTTCTTTAAATGTTTGATAGAATTCACTTGTAAATCCATCTAGCCCTGGAGATTTTTCTTAGGCAGTTCACTGATGGCTTGTTCAATTTCTTTTTCTAAAATGGGGCTATTTAAGTATTTTATTTCCTCTTCTGTTAATTTGGGCAATTTATATTTTTATAAATATTCATCTATTTCACTTAGATTGTCAGATTTATTGGCATACAGCTGGGCAAAATAGCTCTTAATTATTGCTTTAATTTAGTCTTCATTGGTGGTAAATTCCCCCTTTTAATTTTTGACACTGGTAATTTGGTTTTCTTTCTTCTTTTTGAAAATCAGATCAACCAAAATCTTATCTGTTTTATTATTTTTTTCGTAAAACCAGCTGTTAGTTTTATTTATTAGTTCAGTCATTTAATTACTTTCCATTTCATTAATCTCTTCATTGATTTTCAGAATTTCTAATTTGGCTTTTAATTGAGGATTCCTAATTTGTTATTTTTCTAGCTTTTCAAAATTGCATGCCCAATTCATTGATGTGCTTTATTTTCATTTTATTCATGTAAACATTTAGAGATGTAAAATTTCCCCTAAGTACTTCTTCAGCTGCATTCCATAAGTTTTGGTGTGTTGTCTCATTATTGTCATTCTCTTTGATGAAATTATTGATTGTTTCTGTATTTTTTTGACTCATTCATTCTTTAAGACTAGATTATTTAGCTTCCAATTAGCTTTTAGCCTATCTTTTCATGGCCCCTTGTTACATGTAATTTTTATTGCATCATGAGGTGGAAAGGACGTACTTAATATTTCTGCCTTTCTGCATTTGACTGTGAGGTTTTTATGACCTAGTACATGCTCATTTTTTTTGTGTATGTGCCATATTCTGCTGGGGAAAAGGTATGTTCCTTTCTATACCCATTCAATTTTCTTCAGAGATCTATCATATTTACCTTTTATAAGATTCTTTCACTTCCTTAAGTTCTTATTTGTTTCATGGTTAAGTTTATCTAGTTTTGAGAGGGGAAGGTTGAGATCCTCCACTACTATAGTTTTGCTGTCTATTTTTTCCTGTAACTCATTTCTCTAAGAATTTGGATGCTATCACACTTGGTGCATATATGTCTAGTAATGACTTTACTTCCTTTTCTGTGGTACCTTTTAGCAAGTAGTTTCCTTCCTTGTCTCTTTTAATTAGATCTAGATTTGCTTTTGTTTTGT
The DNA here is from genome assembly GCF_028372415.1 of Notamacropus eugenii. Taxonomy (NCBI): domain Eukaryota; kingdom Metazoa; phylum Chordata; class Mammalia; order Diprotodontia; family Macropodidae; genus Notamacropus; species Notamacropus eugenii. The sequence continues at coordinate 157,178,755 of NC_092872.1, forward strand.
TTGAGATCCAGATTGCTATCCCTCTTTTTCTTTTAACTTTAGATGAATCACAATATATTCTACTCCAACCCCTTACCTTTTCTCTGTGTGTCTTTCTGTTTCAAATGTGTTTCTTGTAAACAACATATAAGATTCTTGTTTGTAATCCACTCTACTATCTGCTTCCATTTTATTGGAGAGTTCATCCCATTCACAGTTATGATTACTAAATGTGTATTTTCCTCCATCTCATTTTCCGCATTCATATTTTTTTCTCTCTCTCCTTTCACTCTATCCCTCCTCACCAGTGTTTTGCTTCTGACCACCACCTTCCTCAATTTGTCCTCCCTTCTATCAATCCTCATTTTTCTTTTTCTCTTCCCTTCCTATTTCCTATAGGGTAAGATAGATTTCTTTACTCAACTGAGTGTTTATGTTATTTTGTTAATGAGCCAAATCTGATGAAAGGTTCAAGCAATGTTCATCCCCTCCCTTCTTTCCTTGTACTGTAATAGATCTTTCATGACTCTTCATGTGATATAATTTATCCCAGTCTGCCTCTTCCTTTCTTTTTCTCCCAGTATAACCCTTTTTTTCACCCCTTAACAATTTTTTTATCATCACATCAGTAAACTTATACCTATACTCTCTAAGTATACTCTTTCTAACTGCCCTAACAGAGATATAGCTCTTAAGAGTTACAACTATCATCTTCTCATGTAGGTATGTAAACAGTTCAACCTCATTGAATACCATGTTTTTTTCCCTTTCTTGTTTACCTTTTTGTGCTTCTCTTGATTCTTGTGTTTGAGGAACAAATCTTCTGTTTGGCTCTTGTGTTTTCATCAGGAAAGCTTAAAAAGCTATTTCACTGTATGTTCATCTTTTACCCTGGAAAATTATGCTCACTTTTGCCACGTATTTGGTTCTTGCATGTAATCCAAGCTCCTTCACCTTCTGGAATTCTAAACCTTTTGATCCTTTAATAGAGAAGCTGTGAAGTTCTGTGTAATCCTAACTTTGGCTTCTTGATATTTGAGTTGTTTCTTTCCAGCTGCCTTCAGTGTTTTCTCCTTTACCAGATAATTTTGAGATTTGGCTAAAATATTCCTTGGCGTTTTCATTTTGGGATCCCTTTCAGGATGTGATTGGTGAATCCTTTCAATGACTATTTTACTCTCTGGTTCTAGGATATCAGGGCATATTTCCTGATAATTTCTTGAAAGATGGTGCCCAGGCTCTTTTTCTTTTATCATGGCCTTTAGATAGTCCATTGATTCTTAAATTATCCTTCCTGGATTTACTTGCATGGCCAGTTGTTTTTCCAATGAAGTATTTTACATTTTCTTTTCTTTTTTTTCATTCTTTTGATTTTGTTTGACTGACTCTTGATGTCTCATAAAATCATTAGCTTCTACTTGCCCAATTCTGATTTTTAAGAAATTATTTTCATTAGGGAGCTTTTGTACCTATTTTTGCATTTTTTCAGTTCTATTTTTTTAAGGAGTTGTTTTCTTCAGTCAATTTTTGTGCTTTCTTTTCCAAGATGTTGACTCTTTTTTCATTATTCTCTTTCATAACTCTCATTTTTTCCCAATTTTTCTTCCACTTCTCTTACTTGACTTTTAAAATACTCTTTTGAGCCCTTTCAAGTGGACTTTTAGGGCTTGAGACCAATTCTTATTCACCTTTGAGGCTAGGAATTTTGATATTGTTGGCTTCTTCTGAGTTCTTGTTTGGATCATTCCTGTCAGCCCAATAGCTTTCTAAGATTAGGGCTCTTTTTTTATTTTTTGCTCATTTTTAAAAGTTAAACCCTGTTCCTAGGATAGAGGTGGACCAGCAGGGGCAGGGACCTGGTTATTGGCTTTCTGCTCCGGGATGTCTGAGGCTGATGGCTTGCCCACTGTGTTAGAGTGGTCTGGCCTAGTTGTGCCTATTGTGCCCTGGGCTCTGGGGCTGGCAATTTGACTGCTTTTCTGGAACTGGAGGCTTCACACCTGGCTTTCTGTATCATTGACCTGCTGGGCCAAGACCTCAGGGCTTCAGGTGCTGATCTGTGCTCTGGCTAAGAGCCTCCTACTGGCTTGCACAGACACTGTGCTGGGCTCTGTTCCCCTTTTACCCAAGTGAGACAGATCTTTCCTGAAGTCCTTCTCAGTTACCTTAGGTTGGAAAATTGTTTCACTCTGTCTTTTTGTGGATTTTAGCATTCCAGAATTCTTTTAGAGGCTTGATTGTAGCTGTGGAGAGCTCAGGCAACTTTCTGGTTGCTCTCTGACATCTTGGCTTCATTTCCTTTAATGGCACTTTTACAAAGTTTATGGCATATTAGCCTAAGGTTATCAAAGATGGGAGATCAAAAAGGGATGTGCAAGGTAAGCTGACAGTAAAGGAGATGAAGGTCCTAAGATGTCCTAAGTCATATTGTTTCTCTTATTCTCCCTCTCTACTACAGGTATCTTTATAGATAATTGCTTGAATAAGGGAATCAAAAATGATGCCTTTGCTTAGTATCAGATCCTCATTGCCTCACGGTCCACATGGGGACCATGTGCAGTTCTTGCAAGCACAATTTCACGTGAGCATCATACAGGAGATGAATGAATGGAGTGATGGTGACAATATAACTCCCCTGTAACAATGTCAATATTCTAGTGCAATCTAAAATCCTTCCTCAGAGGAGCAGAGCATAATACCCTATATATTCTCTACCCTCTGCAGCTGGGATTCTATGAAAGCCCCAGGAAAACAATTCTTCTTTACCATTCTCAACTTTACTTTCATCAGTAAGCACTGAGAAAATAAAGAAAATAGATTCTCCTCATAAATGAGAGCTATTTGACTTTCAATATCTGTACTGTGACAAATACCTTCAGATGTTGCATCCTGCTGAGTCTCTTCACTGGTAAGGTTTTGTCTGGGATAGGCTCCCTTTCTCTTCAGACTAGACCTTGAAATGCTGACCTTTTTTAATTTGACCTTATATGTGCCTCTTGACATGTCAAATAATGCCCTGGTAATTTGATGGGAATGACACATATATCATAATTGTTTCCACTGTCCCTCAGATGTTCCATGGTAAAAGGTCTAGTTGAATGAGGCTTGGATTTCCCTTTCTGGCAGGTTGGTTATTGGTTCCTTTTTTTTTTTTCAATTTCTTTATTTTTTTTTAAATTAAATTTATTTATTTAACTTTTAACATTCATTTTCACAAAATTTTGGGTTACAAATTTTCTCCCCTTTAATCCCCTCCCCCCCCAAACACCAAGCATTCTAATTGCCCCTATGACCAATCTGCTCTCTCCTCTATCATCCCTCTCTGCCTTTGTCTCCATCTTCTCTTTTGTCCTGTAGGGCCAGATAGCTTTCTATACCCCTTTACCTGTATTTCTTATTTCCTAGTGGCAAGAACATTACTTGGCAGTTGATCCTAACACTTTGAGTTCCAACTTCTTTACCTCCCTCCCTCTCCACCCCTTCCCTTTGGAAGGCAAGCAATTCAATATAGGCCAAATCTGTGTAGTTTTGCAAATGACTTCCATAATAGTTGTGTTGTATAGGACTAACTATATTTCCCTCCATCCTATCCTGTCCCCCATTACTTCTATTCTCTTTTGATCCTATCCCTCCCCATGAGTGTCGAACTCCAATTGCATTCTCCTCCCCATGCCCTCCCTTCTATCATCCCCCCCATGCTGCTTGTCCCCTTGTCCCCCACTTTCCTGTATTGTGAGATAGGTTTTCCTATCAAAATGAGTGTGCATTTTATTCTTTCCTTTAGTGGAATGTGATGAGAGTAGACTTCATGTTTTTCTCTCACCTCCCCTCTTTATCCCTCCACTAATGAGTCTTTTGCTTGCCTCTTTTATGAGAGATAATTTGCCCCATTCAATTTCTCCCTTTCTCCTCCCAATATATTTCTCTCTCACTGCTTGATTTCATTTTTTTTTTAGGATATCATCCCATCCTCTTCAATCCACTCTGTGCACTCTGTCTCTATGTGTGTGTGCGTGTGTGCATGTGTGTGTGTGTACTCTCACCCAGTACCCAGATCCTGAAATGTTTCAAGAGTTACAAATATTGTCATTCCATGTAGGAATGTAAACAGTTCAACTTTAGTAAGTCCCTTATGACTTCTCTTTGCTGTTCACCTTTTCATGGTTCTCTTCATTCTTGTGTTTGAAAGTCAAATTTTCTTTTCAGCTCTGGTCTTTTCATCAAGAATGCTTGATAATCCTCTATTTCATTGAAAGACCAATTTTTCCCCTGAAGTATTATACTCAGTTTTGCTGGGTAGGTGATTCTTGGTTTTAGTCCTAATTCCTTTGACTTCTGGAATATCCTATTCCATGCCCTTCGATCCCTTAATGTAGAGGCTGCTAGATCTTGTGTTATCCTGATTGTATTTCCACAATACTTGAATTATTTCTTTCTAGCTGCTTGCAATATTTTCTCCTTGACCTGGGAACTCTGGAATTTGGCCACAATGTTCCTAGGAGTTTCTCTTTTTGGATCTCTTTCAGGTGGTGTTCTGTGGATTCCTTGAATATTTATTTTGCCCTCTGGTTCTAGAATCTCAGGGCAGTTTTCCTTGATAATTTCATGAAAGATGATGTCTAGGCTCTTTTTTTGATCATGGCTTTCAGGTAGTCCCATAATTTTTAAATTGTCTCTCCTGATTCTATTTTCCAGGTCAGTTGTTTTTCCAATGAGATATTTCACATTATCTTCCATTTTTCCATTCTTCTCGCTTTGTTCTGTGATTTCTTGCTTTCTCATAAAGTCCTTAGCTTCCATCTGTGCCATTTTAATTTTGAAAGAACTATTTTCTTCAGTGAGCTTTTGAATCTCCTTTTCCATTTGGCTAATTCTGCTTTTGAAAGCATTCTTCTCCTCATTGGCTTTTTGAACCTCTTTTGCCAATTGAGTTAGGCTAGTTTTCAAGGTGTTAATTTCTTCAACATTTTTTTGGGTCTCCTTTAGCAGGGAGCTGATCTGCTGTTCATGCTTTTCTTTCGTCTCTCTCATTTCTCTTCCCAGCTTTTCCTCTACCTCTCTAACTTGATTTTCAAAATTCTTTTTGAGCTCTTCCATGGCCTGAGCCCATTGGGTGGGCTGGGACACAGAAGCCTTGATTTCTGTGTCTTTGCCTGATGGTAAGCATTGTTCTTCCTCATCAGAAAGGAAGGGAGGAAATGTCTGTTCTCCAAGAAAGTAGCCTTCAGTAGTCTTATTTCTTTTTCCTTTTCTGGGCATTTTCCCAGCCAGTGACTTGACCTCTGAATATTCTCCTCACACCCACCTTGCCTCCTGATCCTCCCAGCCAGCATTTGGGGTCTGAGATTCAAATGCTGCTTCCAGCTTTAGGGCTTTTGGCAGGGGCAGGGCTGCTATTCAGTGTGAGATTAAGTTCAGGTGCTGAGGTTGGGGCAGGGCCACCTCTCAGGCTCAGTTCCCTCAGGGGGTTTATGCGCAGACCTTCCACAATGGATCCAGGCTCCTGCCCCCTTGGGGAGCCTTGGTCTGCAGCCGCCTCTCAGCTTCTACCTCCCGGGGGGGGCCTGAGTTATGGGGGCACCCCACTCCCCTCTCGACCCACCAAAGAGACTCTCTCACCGACCCCCGTCACCTGTGGGTGGGGGGACTTGTGCAGCCGCTGGAGATCCCGTCCCTGAAGCCCTGCTCAGATCTTTTCCTCTCGGTGCCGCGACCGCACCAGGGCTGTATGCAGCTCCCAGTCCCAGCGCCCAGTCTGCAGTGCGAAGGACCCCCCGCGAGAGGTTTGCAGGTCTCTCGGGAACAGAAATCTCCCTCGCTCCAATGTTCCATGGCCTCTGGGTGCAGAATTCGCCGTGAGTTACTTCCCTGTAGCCGTTCTATGGGTTGTGGGTTCGGAGCTATGTGTATGTGTGCCTTTCTACTCCACCATCTTGGCTCCGCCCCCCTCTTGGTTATTAGTTCTTATGGAGCACATGAATTGGCAACATTTTAGGAGAGATTCTTAAAGGGGTCATGGAAGTTGTATCCTGAACTGTTGTGTTCTTTAGTAGTCTTTCGTGACTCATTCAAGATTTACATGTTCAGCATATTTTTTTCCCAGTGGATTTTTCTCATAACTCTCTATAATTTCTTTTCCCCTCAAATTTACTAATTTATTTGTTTTCAGTTGTCAACAATCACTTCCATAAGTTCCAAATTTTTTCCCCTTCTGTCCCCCATTCCTCCCCAAGGAGCAATCTTATTTGGGTTCTACACATACATTCTTATTAAGCACATTCTCACTTTAGTCATTTTGCATAGAAGAATTAAAATGAATGGACGAAAGCATGAGAAAAACAAAACATAACAAAAGAAAAAAATAGTCGGTTTCATTCTGCATTCCAACTCCACAGTTCTTTCTTTGGATGTGGATGGCATTTTGCATCGAGTCCTTTGAAAATGTTTTGGGTCTTTTCATTGCTGTGAAGGGCTAAGTCTATCAAAAACAGTCCTTGCCCACTGTGGCTGTTACTGTGTATAATGTTCTCCTGGTTCTGCTCACTTCTACTTAACATCAGTTCATATAAGTCTTTCCAAGTTTTTCTGAAGTCCATCTGTTCCTCAGTTCTTATAGCACAATAGTATTCTATTACATTCATATACCACAACTTGTTCAGCCATTCCCTAATTGATGGGTATCCCCTCCATTTCCAGATCTTGGCCACCACAAATAGAACTGCTAGAAATATTTTTGTACATATGGGTTCTTTCCCCATTTGTATAATCTTTTGGGGATACTATCCTAGAAGCAGTATTTCTGGGTCAAAGGTATGCATGTTGCTATAGCGTTTTGGGCATTGTTCCAGATTGCTCACCAGAACAGTTGGATCAACTCACAGCTCTACCAACAATGAATCAGTGTTCCAACTCTCCCATATCTTCTCCAACATTTATCATTTTCTTGATTTGTCATGTTAGCCAATTTGATAGATGTGATGTGGCACCTCAGAGTTGTTCTATTTTGCATCTTTCTTATCAATAGTGATTTAGAGCATTTTTTTCATGCAACTATAGAGAGCTTTGATTTCTTCCTCTGAAAACCACCAGTTCATATCCTTTGACTATCAGTTGGGGAATGACTTGTATTCTTATAAATTTGACTCAGTTCTCTACATAGTTTAGAAATGAGGCCTTTATCCCAGACACTAGTTGTAAAAATTCTTTCCCAGTTTTCTGCTGCCCTCCTAACCTTGGTTGCATTGGCTTTGTGCAAAAAAATTTTCAATTTTCTGATGGTTTTAGGTAGATACTACTTATAATTTTAAGGAAGGCTCCATTTATTCCTATGCTCTCCAGTGTTTTCAACAGGAATTTTCTAAAGCTTTTTCTGCATCTATTGAGATAATCATATGGTTTCTGTTAATTTTGTTGTTGACATGATCAATGACACTGATAGTTTTCCTAATATTGAACCAGCCCTGCATTCGTGGTATAAATTCTACCTGATCAACAATGTATTATTCTTATGATAAGTTTCTATAGTCTCTTCTTTAAATTTTTGCATTCATATTCATCAGGGAAATTGGTCTATAATTTTCTTTTTCTGTTTTGGTTCTTCCCAGTTTAGGTATCAGCACCATATTTGTGTCATAAAAAGAATTTGGTAAGACTCCTTCTTCACCAATTTTCCCAAATAGTCTATATAGAATTAGAATAAAATGTTCTTTAAATGTTTGATAGAATTTGCTTATAAATACATCTGTCCCTGGAGATTTTTTCCTAGGGAGTTCATTGATGACTTATACAATTTCTTTTTCTGAGATAGGATTATTTAAGTGTTTTGCTTCTTGTTCTGTTAAACTAGGCAATTTAAATTTTTGTAAATACTCATCTATTTCACTAAGGGTTGTCAAATGGGCATACAGCTGGGCAAAATAATTTCTAATTATTGCACTAATATCCTCTTCATTGGAGGTGAGTTCACCCTTTTCATTTTTGATGCTGGTAATTTGATTTTCTTCTTTCTTTTTTAAAATTAAATTGACCAACAGTTTATCAATTTTATTGTTTCTTTTCATAAAGCTAGCTCTTAGTTTTATTTATTAGTTCAATAGTATTTTTATTTCAATTTTATTAATCTCTCCTTTGGTTTTCAGTATTTCTAATTTGGTATTTCATTGAGGATTTTCAATTTGTTATTTTTCTCTCTTTTCAGTTGCTTTCCCAATTAATTGATCTCTTCTTTCTCTGTTTCATTCATCTAAAGCACTCAAAGATATAAAATTTCCCCTAAGAGCTGCTTTTGTTGCATCCCATAAGATTTGGTATGTTTTCTCATTATTGTCATTCTCTCAAATGAAATTATTGATTGTTTCTATGATTTTTGTTTGATCCACTCGTTGTTTAAGATTAGATTACGTAGTTTCTAATTAATGTTTGGTCTAACTTTTCATGACCCTTTATTACATATAATTTTGTTGCATCATGATCTGAAAAAGGATGCATGGACTCTTTCTGCTTCTCTGCACTGGACTGTGAGGTTTTTATGCCCTAGTACATGGTCAGTTTTTGTGTATGTGCCATGTACCACTGAGAAAAAGATATATTCCTTTCCGTCTCCATTCAGTTTTTTCCAGAGGTCTATCATGTCTACCTTTTCCAGAATTCTATTCACCTCCCCATCTTCTTTCTAGTCTATTTTGAGGTTAGATTTATCAAATTCAGAGAGGAGGAGGCTGAGATCCCTCACTAGTATAGTTTTGCTATCTTTTTCTTTCTGTAACTCCCTTAATTTCTCCTCTAAGAATTTGGAGGCCATATCACTTGGTGCATATATATTTATTAATGGTATTACTTCATTGTCTATAGTACCTTTTAGTAGGGTATGGTTTTCTTCCTTATCTCTTTTGATTAGATCTATTTTTGCTTTTTCATCATCTAAGATTAGGATTGCTACTCCTATTTTTGTTTTTTTTTTACTTCAGCTGAAGCATAATATATTGTACTTCAGCCTTTTAGCTTTACCCTATGTGTATCCTGCTGTTTTAAATGTGTTCCTTGTAAACAACATATTGTTAAATTATGTTTTTTAATCCATTCTGTTATCTGCCTCCATTTTATGGAATAGTTCATTCCATTCATATTCACAGTCATGATTACTATCTATGCCTTTCTCTCTATCCTATTTCCCCCCATTTATGGTTTTCTTTCTTCCTTTCTCCCTTCTCCTCAAAAGAGTTTTACTTTTGATGCCCACCTCCCTCAGTCTTTCCTGGCTTCTATCAGCCCCTCTCCCTTTTCTTCCCTTTTTCCTTATTACTTTTTCCCTCCCTTCTAACTTTTTTCTTTCCTTTTTTCACTCCTACTGCCTGTAGGGAAAGTTAAATTTCTATACTTAACTGAATATGTTATTCCCTACTTGAACCAAATCCAGTGTGAGTAAAGTTCAATGTTCATCTCCCTCCCCTATTATAATACGTTTTTGTGCCTCTTCATGTGATGTAATTTACCCTTTCTGCCTCCTTCTTTCCTCTTCTCCCTTTGCAATTTCTAATTAGATTTTTTATCATCATATCAGTTAATTTATACTCACACCCTTTATCTATGTATGTATCTTTTAAATTTCATAACAAATATACAGTTCTCAAGATTAACAAGTATCATCCTCCCATATAGGGATGTAAAGAGTTTGCCCATATTGAATAACAAATTTTTCTTCTTTTTTTTTTCTAGTTACCTTTTCATGCCTCTCTTGAGTCTTGTATTTGGAGATCAAATTTTCTATTGAACTCTGGCCTTTTCATCAGGAATGTCTGGAAATCCCTTATTTCATTGAATGTCCATCTCCTTGGCTAAAAGATTACGCTAATTTTTGCTAATTGATCCTTGGTTTTAGTCCAAGCTCCTTTGCCCAATGCAGTATTATATTTCAATCCCTTTGATCTTTTAATATAGAAGCTGCAAGGTCTTGTGTGATCCTGACTGTAGTTCCTTATTTCTTTCTGGTTGCTTTGCAGGATTTTCTTTTTGACCTGACAATTCTGAAATTTGGCAAAAATATATTCTTTGGTGTTTTCATTTTGGGATCTCTTTCAGGAGGTGATCAGTGGATTCTTTCAGTGATTATTTTCCCCTCTAGATCTATGACGTCTGGGAAGTTTTCCTTGATGATTTCTTGGAAGATACTGTTCAGGTTCTTTCATGGTTTTCTGGCAGACCAATAATTCTTAGATTTTTCTCTTCTGGATCTATTTTCCAGGTCAGTCATTTTCCCAGTTATATATTTTACATTTCCTTCTATTTTTTCATTCTTTAGATTTTGTTTGACTGATTCTTGATGCCTCACAGAGTCATAGCTTCTACTTGCCCCCAGTTCTATTTTTTACAGAATTGTTTTCTTCAGTTACCTTTTGTACCTCCTTTTCCACTTGTCCAATTATTCCTTTTAAGGAGTTACTTTTTCCAGTTTGGTTTTTACCTCCTTATCCATTTGGCCAACTTTATTTTTTAAGGAGATGATTGCATTTTTAAAACCTTTAGTCAATTTTTCTTCTACTTCTGTAATTTCTCTTTTAAAATCCTTCTCTGGCTCTTCCAAGAATGCTTTTTGGGCTTGAGACAATTTCATATTCCCTTTTGAGGTTTCAGATGTGGGTAGAGTGTGAATGCTGTCCTCTTCTGAATTCGTATTTTGATCTTCTCTGTCCCTGTAATAAGATTCTATGGTCTTTGCTTTTGTAATTTGCTTCTTGCTCATGGGGACTGCCTTTCTCCTGACTTTTAAAGTGGATCTCTGCTTCTGTGGCAAAGGGGTCTCTGTCTCATGTTGAATTAGGGGCCTGATTACTGGCTTTGTGTGCTGGGGCCTCTGATTCTTTTAACCAGAAGCTATATAATGCTGTGGGGCAGCTAGGGGGTGCAGTGGATACAGCACCAGTGCAGGAGTTAGGAGGACCTGAGTTCAAATTTCACCTCAGACACTTGACACTCACTAGCTATGTGACCTTGGGTAAGTCACTTTACCTCAATTGCCTCATCCTGGGTCATCTCCAGTCATCCTGATGAATATCTGGTCATTGGATTCAGATGGCTCTGGAGGAGAAGTGAGGCTGGTGACCTGCACAGCCCTCCCTCACTCAAATAAAAAAAAAAAGTCAAGTACAGATCATGTCATTATTTCTCTGATTGCATAGCCTTCTTCAGCAATGAAGGACAAACATACACACACATATAATGCTGCAGCTTACCTAGTGCTGAACTGACTGGTGTGTACCAAGGACAAGGCTAGGTGAAGTCTATCTGAGTTTCCTAGGGTTACATTGAAGCTAGTGGAGTGAGGAGTGGGGAAGGAGTAATCTGTCTGCTGGAGGTCTCCTCTTCCCCTAGGACTGTGCTAGAGTAGGGGCAGGCTCAGCTGCTGGTGAATCCTATATGTGCTGGTGTCTGCCCAATTCCCCGGCATTGTTAAGAAATGACTGGGGTCCTGGTGTTGGCACTTACCAGCTCCACCCTTCATCAGGATCTCCTGCTGGTCTGCTGAGATGGGGCTTGCTGGGACACCTTGGGGCCTAGACTGGTCCCCTTCAGGCACCACAAGAAGGACCCTTTCTGTCAATCTCTCTAGGCTCTCAAGCTAAAAGACTACTGTACACCTTCTGCTGGCTCCAGTATTCCAGAATTTTTCCTGGGGCAATATTCTCTGGGTTTTTTCAAGGTCAACAAGGAAGGATAAGAGCACTTACAATTTAGTCCACCATCTTGTCTTCCCAGAAGTTCAAATAGGTGACTTTCAAACATTTAGTTTGTGGGCTAATAGCCCCAGGAGTAGCTGCTATTGCTCTAGCAGGCTCTGTGTTTCTCTCTCACCCAGTTCTGCCAGACTCCCATCCTATGTTGAGAGGTTTGGGGATTGGCACTTCCACAATGATTCAGACTGCTCAGGGCCTTTCTTGCTCCACCATGGCCACATCTGAGCTGGTGCAGCCCTACTGCTCTGTGTTCCCCCAGCTTGGTGTAACATGTCCTTCCTGTCTACCTTTCCTACTGTCTTGGGTTGGAAATCTGTCACACTCTATCTCCTAGTAAATTTTGCCACTCTAAAATTTGTTGAGATTCACTTTTTAGAGGCATCTGAAAGAATTTGTGGAAGAGGTCAAGTGAATCTATGCTTTCATTCTGCCTTCTTGGCTCCATCCCCCTTCAGCACATTTTTAATTTTAAATTTGCTTCTTTTTCTTTTTAGAGGGGAGTGACTCACTCCCATTTCTTTCCTTCCCTATTTAATGTTAAGTTATCAAAATGACACCACCCTAGGTTAACCTTGCATATTTTTGCTGACTTTGCTATTAGTTCTATCTTAGAATTCTACAGTGAGATAATCTTGATTCACTTAAAAACAAAACGAAATAAAAATGAAGGAATCTACTTTGCATGACCCTATAAAAGACAGCATAATATGGAGGGGGGCCAACAATGATTCTGGAGTCAGAAGAACTGGGTTAAAATTCTATTCTTGATAATACTACTTTTGTGACCTTGGTCAAGTCATTTGACCTTTGTGGGCTTTTTTCCTCTGTAAACTAGGAGGATTTTAGTAGATGGCCTCTGAGGTTACTTTTTATGATCTATTTACTTTTAAAAATATTTTCTTAACTAAATATTTTCAATAATTTCTAAATGTATAATGACTCAGATTATCTTTAGGAATAGCTACTCTCAACTACTTTCATAGCCACATAGATGAATTTGTTCATTACTATTGTCATGCAGGGCATCTTGCTAAATTCACCAAAAGGTCCTTGTTTAGGCCTAACTCAAGCTAATCTGGCTTTTTGGTATTGGAATGAAATGAGACACTTTTAGGTCTTTTAGAAGTTGAGAAAAGAATGTTCACTTAGCCAGAGTAAGGAAAGGATTTCTGGCAGGGACACGCCATTGCTTCTTTGCCTCTGGGTTGGCCATGCTAGTTCTCAGGTCAGAAATGTGTCAAGCCTGAATAACAAAACCCTCATTTCTCATCCATAATCTTTTACTCTTAGACTATCAGGAAGTCATATCAATTGTAGAGCCTTAGTTCACTTAATCAACTAAGTCCTGAGGACAGTTTTAATACTCTTTTGGAAGGAAAAACTAGCTTTTGTGGGATAGACCTTGCTTCTAAAAAGGAAAGGCACTCCTGAATCTATTTCCTTTTTCCAGGAAATGTTCATGAAAATTGGCATTAGAACTTAGGAAACAATATTACAGCAAATTATCTCTGATGATAAGAACTTTCTAGAATTTTCTATGGGAGAAAATTCCTTATAGAGTGGCTAATTACAAAGTAATCTGATTGATTTTGTAACCAACCTCCCAGAAGGTGTATATACTACCAAATGTTGTCTCCTTCAGAGTACTCCTTGGAGTAATGAATGCCTATTCTAAGGATGTTGCCCTTGCTTGAAACATTTTTGCACACCTTGCTTTTGAAACTGCCTTCAGAGTTTATACCCCATTCTTTTAGATATCTTCAGTGTTAGTGGATCTTTATCCCTTGTTGATTTAGTGCATTTTGAAAACAATCTGTATCATTCAGAACCAAAGCTTGTGAATAAGATATGAGTTCTGTCTGAGAAATTCTTCTTAAAGTATAAAATAAAGCAAGATGATAAAACAATGAGACTGACATCTAAGTGATTCTAAAAGAGGATCACAAAACACACATTGATTACTGCACTTTCAGAATGAGTTTGGCCTTCATTGGTGACTATTTTCAGAAGGACAACAGCCATGCAGATACATACATTCTAGGATACTGGATAAAAATGTCATGTCAAAACTGTTCATAGATTTTTATTTAGTGATTTTTGCTGTTGGACATATATTTCAGAGAGACTAAAAAAGAAATAAAGGTACAGAATATGATAAAATATTTATAGAATGAAAAACAGCATTACATGGTAAATAAAAAGCCAGCTTCAGAGTAAAGAAGACCTTAGTTCAAATTTGACTTTTGAGTACACACTACCTGGATGACCCTGGATAAGTCATGTAAGGATTCAGTGCCCTAGGTGATTCTCCAAGTCTATTTAAGTTGCATAATGGTTGGTCTGAATTAGAGGGGATTTCTTAACTGAGAAGTCCTGGTATCAATGAAATTACTCCTCAGGACACTCCTTGACACCTTCCCCTCCCCCCCCCAATGTAATAGTAACAGGTTTTTTGGAGGAAAAACCTGGAAACAAAGTGGCTATTAACTGGTGAAATTTTGGTATATGAATTTAATTAGGTATCATTTGACATATAAGAATTGATATATAAATTTGAGGGATTCAGAGAAACATGAGAAGACTTGTAAGAACTGAAGCAGAGTGAAGTAAATAGAACCCAAGAAACAATATATGTGGTGACTACAATAATACAAGTGAAAAAAAAAAGCACAATTAGATGAAATTGATCACTGTGTAATGTTAATGACCTATTTTCACCCTAGACAAGAAATAGAGAAAAATACCTATCTCCTATCTGTGGAGGATCAAAGTTGGGCGAGAGGGATGAGAGAGGGTTAAGCTATAGAGAAATACATATACGGGCAAATGTAGTTCCTATTTTGAAAGATTTTGTTTATCTTCTTTTCTTTGCTATAAGAGAAATCTCAGCTAAGGTCAGTCTGTTTTTAAGTGACAGTGATGCAAAAACAAGAGACATCAATCAAAAACTAATTCACAAATCAGTGCATTACTTTATAGTGAAACTTTATCCACATAATTTTCTTATAGAGCTTCCAGTTTCCTTTTCAAATTGTTGCACAGTTATTGTGTATATATATACACATATACATATGTGTGTGTGTACATATATAGGTGCACAGATATCACATGTACAGATATATGTGTGTATATATAAACACACATCTATCTTTTATCTTATCTTATCTATCTATCTATTTATCTATCTATCTATCTGTCGCTCCAGTTTCCAAGGCCATAAGAGTTACATTTTCTAGTGCTTGTATTATTCTATAGTAGTGCAAATGTTGAAATTATCAGCTGCCAACAGCACATTTCATGCATGTATTGTATAACTTTTATTTTATTTATTTTTTTTTAATTTAACTTTTAACATTCATTTTCACAAAATTTTGGGTTACAAATTTTCTCCCCTTTTATCCTCTCCCCCCCCAAACCCAAGCATTCTAATTGCCCCTGTGACCAATCTGCTCTCTCTTCTATCCTCCCTCTCTGCCCTTGTCTCCGTCTTCTCTTTTGTCGTGTAGGGCCAGATAGCTTTCTTTACCACTTTACCTATATTTCTTATTTCCTAGTGGTAAGAACATTACTTGGCAGTTGATCCTAACACTTTGAGTTCCAACTTCTTTACCTCCCTCCCTCTCCACCCCTTCCCTTTGGAAGGCAAGCAATTCAATATAGGCCAAATCTGTGTAGTTTTGCAAATGACTTCCATAATAGTTGTGCTGTATAGGACTAACTATATTTCCCTCCATCCTATCCTGTCCCCCATTGCTTCTATTCTCTTTTGATCCTATCCCTCCTCATGAGTGTCGACCTCGAATTGCATTCTCCTCCCCATGCCCTCCCTTCTATCATCCCCCCCAAGCTGCTTGTCCTCTTGTCCCCCACTTTCCTGTATTGTGAGATAGGTTTTCCTATCAAAATGAGTGTGCATTTTATTCTTTCCTTTAGTGGAATGTGATGAGAATAGACTTAATGTTTTTCTCTCACCTCCCCTCTTTATCCCTCCACTAATGAGTCTTTTGCTTGCCTCTTTTATGAGAGATAATTTGCCCCATTCAATTTCTCCCTTTCTCCTCCCAATATATTTCTCTCTCACTGCTTGATTTCATTTTTTTTTTAAGACATGATCCCATCCTCTTCAATTCACTCTGTGTACTCTGTCTCTATGTATGTGTGCGTGTGTGCATGTGTGTGTGTGTACTCCCACCCAGTACCCAGATCCTGAAATGTTTCAAGAGTTACAAATATTGTCATTCCATGTAGGAATGTAAACAGTTCAACTTTAGTAAGTCCCTTATGACTTCTCTTTGCTGTTCACCTTTTCATGGTTCTCTTCATTCTTGTGTTTGAAAGTCAAATTTTCTTTTCAGCTCTGGTCTTTTCATCAAGAATGCTTGAAAATCCTCTATTTCATTGAAAGACCAATTTTTCCCCTGAAGTATTATACTCAGTTTTGCTGGGTAGGTGATTCTTGGTTTTAGTCCTAGTTCCTTTGACTTCTGGAATATCCTATTCCATGCCCTTCAATCCCTTAATGTAGAGGCTGCTAGATCTTGTGTTATCCTGATTGTATTTCCACAATACTTGAATTGTTTCTTTCTAGCTGCTTGCAATATTTTCTCCTTGACCTGGGAACTCTGGAATTTGGCCACAATGTTCCTAGGAGTTTCTCTTTTTGGATCTCTTTCAGGTGGTGTTCTGTGGATTCCTTGAATATTTATTTTGCCCTCTGGTTCTAGAATCTCAGGGCAGTTTTCCTTGATAATTTCATGGAAGATGATGTCTAGGCTCTTCTTTTGATCATGGCTTTCAGGTAGTCCCAAAATTATTAAATTCTCTCTCCTGAATCTATTTTCTAGGTCAGTTGTTTTTCCAATGAGATATTTCACATTATCTTCCATTTTTCCACTCTTCTCTCTTTGTTCTGTGATATCATGCTTTCTCATAAAGTCCTTACCCTCCATCTGTGCCATTCTAGTTTTGAAAGAACTATTTTCTTCAGTGAGCTTTTGAATCTCCTTTTCCATTTGGCTAATTCTGCTTTTGAAAGCATTCTTCTCCTCATTGGCTTTTTGAACCTCTTTTGCCAATTGAGTTAGGCTAGTTTTCAAGGTGTTAATTTCTTCAACATTTTTTTGGGTCTCCTTTAGCAGGGAGCTGATCTGCTGTTCATGCTTTTCTTTCGTCTCTCTCATTTCTCTTCCCAGCTTTTCCTCTACTTCTCTAACTTGATTTTCAAAATTCTTTTTGAGCTCTTCCATGGCCTGAGCCCATTGGGTGGGCTGGGACACAGAAGCCTTGATTTCTGTGTCTTTGCCTGATGGTAAGCATTGTTCTTCCTCATCAGAAAGGAAGGGAGGAAATGTCTGTTCTCCAAGAAAGTAGCCTTCAGTAGTCTTATTTCTTTTTCCTTTTCTGGGCATTTTCCCAGCCAGTGACTTGACCTCTGAATATTCTCCTCACACCCACCTTGCCTCCTGATCCTCCCAGCCAGCATTTGGGGTCTGAGATTCAAATGCTGCTTCCAGCCTTAGGGCTTTTGGCGGGGGCAGGGCTGCTATTCAGTGTGAGAATTAAGTTCGGATGCTGAGGTTGGGGCAGGGCCACCTCTCAGGCTCAGTTCCCTCAGGGGGTTTATGCACAGACCTTCCACAATGGATCCAGGCTCCTGCCCCCTTGGCGAGCCCTGGTCTGCAGCCACCTCTCAGCTTCTACCTCCCGGGGAGCCTGAGTTATGGGGGCACCCCACTCCCCTCTCGAACCGCGAAAGAGACTCTCTCACCGACCCCCATCACCTGTGGGTGGAGGGACTTGTGCAGCCGCTGGAGATCCCGTCCCTGAAGCCTGCTCGGATCTGTACCTCTCGGTGCCATGGCCACGGCAGGTCTGGGCTGGGCTCCGTGTCTGCAGTGCAACGGACCTTTTGCGAGAGGTTTGCAGGTCCCTCTGTGGGTGGAGGGACCCACATGGCCACTGGAGATCCTGTCCCTGAAGCCTGCTCGGGTCTGTTTCTCTTGGTGCTGTGGCCGCAGCTGGTCTGGGCTGGGCTGGGCTCCGCGTCTGCAGCGTGACGGACCTTTTGCGAGAGGTTTGAAGGTCCCTCTGTGGGTGGAGGGACCCACGTGGCCGCTGGAGATCCCGTCCCCAAAGCCCGCTCAGATCTTTTCCTCTTGGTGCTGCAGCCGCTGCAGGGCTGCCCTCAGCTCCCAGTCCCGATGCCCAGTCTGCAGCGCGAAGGACCCCCCCACCTCTGCGAGAGGTTTGCAGGTCCCTCCAGAACAGAAATCTCCCTCGCTCCAATATTCCGTGTCCTCTGGGTGCAGAATTTGCCGTGATTTACTCCCCTGTAGCCGTTCTATGGGCTGTGGGTTCGGAGCTATGTGTATGTGCATCTTTCTACTCCACCATCTTGGCTCCGCCCCCCTTGTATAACTTTTTTGAGGGGGGATGAGTTACATGAAGAACATTCAAGTTAAACCACTATAGAACATCTAAGTATGTAGAGCTCTGTTTCAAGATAATGGCACACTAAACACTAGAATAGAATTAATTGGGGCTGCTGCCATGAGACCTTAGCTTTGTGGAACCTTTAGTTTCAAGGAAAAAAAGTGCTTTTTAGCTGAGCTTTGATTCAAAGAGGCAGTCACTCAGGAAGAACAATGTTTTCAGCCTGGTGATAAAAATTGCCCAAGACTTCTATAGGTACAATCATCACAAAACATACATAATTAGATAGGATTCATTCTCTGTAACACTAACCATATCATCCTGCCAATTCTCCTTACACCAGTCATTACCTCTAATGTTAAATTGTTATGGAATATATTTCCTTCCTTCCTTCCTTCCTTCCTCCCTTCCTTCCTTCCTTCCTTCCTTCCTTCCTTCCTTCCTTCCTTCCTTCCTTCCTTCCTTCCTTCCTTCCTTCCTTCCCTTTCTTTCATCTCTACATAGCTCCCACTATCATTTAAAACTTATTTTCAAGAATAAAGCTTCAAGGGTAGAGGGTCTGGGATTAGAAATGGGGTTTGCATGATTTGTGATTTGTCTTGGTACCCCATATTCCTTCGAATAGCCAGGCACCCAGTCAGCTGGATTTTAAATACATATGCCAGGACTGTAGGGTTAATCTTGTGTAAATACAGGTTAATTCTCATCTGAATTGAGGACAGCACATTTGGCCTGTTTGTTTTTCTCAATCTACCCTTTAAAGGGCCTATTACAAAGCAAAATGACAATTATAATAAAAAAATATAATCCTATTGACGTTAAAGGGCCGTTATATCAAACTATCAGAAAAGCAAGATGGATACAAAGATAAATAAAAAACAGATAGAGAGGAAGCCCGAGAAAGAGAATTCTTAAAGAGTGCACCACACTGCAATCTATTTCTGAAAGGCAAATATTGAGCTTGCTTATCTTCTCTAAAGAAGTAGCCTGAACTCAGCTAAACTAAGGGCTTGAGATGGATGCTTTCAAAATGCAGAAAGAAACTCCATTTCTCTGTACGCGAATCTTTGATACTTGGCGTCACTGAGAATGGCTGCTGGTTGCTGTCGCCTAGATGTAGTCTCAGGAAGCAGAATTCAATTCTAATTTTCCATCCCATGTTCATCCATACCTTCCCTGTCTTGGACGTGGAACAGCACGAGAAGCATGGCTCATAGAGAGAAAAAAAAGCACGACATTATTGTTGCCACTGCTGTTGCTTTAATTCTCTTTCCAAAACATGTAACAATCACTTTTCTTTAAACTTCGGTCTTGTTATATATAAATTACATCCTTTGAAAGAACGGAAAATAACCTCACCTTTGGAACTTTGAGTTCTGTTAAGTTAACCATGCATTGCATATAGCAATGAATAATCAGTGTGCCAGGAACACAGAACAAGAGATTCATTGCAATTCTCCTCAACTTGCCTTTGTTTCCCTTTGTGGGAAACTATTTCCTGCTCCCCCCACGCCCAATATTTGCAAACCAGAATGATTCAATGAGCCCATTTGCATATCTTCTTTTGTGAAGTGAAGAAATATATCATAGAAACCAGTATGTCCACCAGGAGAAGTAACACTAATGTTATATCTAATACCAACTACGTGGATATTTAATAGGTTATCTATCCAATTTTTATCCATACAAAATTTTCAACATTCATGGAATGTTTTCCTTTATTCATAACATATCTTATACATAACTTAAATTATATATCTCTAGGTAAATAGCATGTACACTTATACATGCAAATAAATATATGTGCACATTTATTTGTATGTATACATATATCATGCATATTGTAATCTGGGTATTTATGTATATATATATATATATATATATATATATATATATGTATATATATATATATATATATATATATATATATATATATATATATATATATATATATATATATATATATATATACATGTCATATAATGAATCCTGCATGTCATAATCTGATTATATATATGTCTGTGCATATATACATACAAGAATACATACATCTGTTTATCTCTATGTAACCATACTACATCCTGAGATACAGTGTGGTATGATATAAACTGGTCTTAAAACCAAAGTCTAAGAGGAATTGGGTTCAAGTTCTCCCTCACAAATATAAATTGCTTGATCAGAGGCGAATCAATTAACCTTGTAGTGCACTGGACAACTCTCCATCACTATAAATTACTGATAAAGAGCCAATGTCAATCACTGAAGGTAATGTCTATAGTGGGAGCACTCTACATGGGTCTGGCCAAAGGGAAACGAAATAAACAACAAAACAAAACAGAATCTTAGAATGCCTTTTAGAGCTTGACTGGACTGTAGCACAGAGTATTTGAAACTAATGCTTCCCAACCTTGTCTACTTTCTCTCTGAAAATTTTCCTTTATTTCCTCATGAGAGAACTAGGGAAGACATAGAAAAATTGCATTTGGAGCAACTTGCTCTCCGTGCATGACTGGAAAGCAGGTGGATGCCCTCATTCTCAAGTCTGAGGTGGTTGTAGCTGACTGGTTTATTCTGCCACAGTGGATATGGAATGCATGAAACAAACCCATTCTATTCGCATAGAGTCTTCTTGCCCTGCTGACCTTTGTTTCATGACCTCTGCCCTCTTATTTACAACAGGACATTTCTGAAACAAAACCAACATTTGCGAAAGGTCAGCCGCCAAGAACAGAAGAAAATATCAGTGGAAACGATGGGGAAAAAAAAGCAAACAAACCGGAAAACATTGCTCTCAAATGTTTACCCAGGTTGACCATTTTTGGGTAATGGCCTGTGGGAATTATAGATAGCAAAGCTTGAAAGAGATGCTTCCCTTCCCCCACCCCTACCCGGACATTACGGGGACTTTTACAGAGGTTTGCTTGCTAGGTTATGTGTTACAGTGTGCTATTGCCACTGATGGTTTCGATTACTTTTATATGCTCCTACCTAATCTTACCACTTAAAAGGGAACAGGTTTAGAAAACATATTGGCTACATTAGCATTATGGTAAGCTACTGTACTAACTTTGATTTCCTTTCAGGGCAGGAAACAGGAGGGAAAAATGGTATCTTGCCTTATCTTGCCTTGCTCCTGGGTACCCATCCAACTAGGATAACCCTTTCTTCTTTAGGACTATCCCATCCCAGAGTACACCATAGCCCCAAAGCTGTAAGTTGTAGAACGTGTTGTTCTTGGAATGTCATGTAGCCTGAACTTTTTTTTCTGTCCCATCTTTAATGGTTTTTGATTACTCCATTCATTTTATGCTGAAGCTAGTTGACTTGCATGAGTTCAAAGCCATCTTAAATCTCATCATAATGGCACTCATAATGAACAGCTCACTAGAATGGAAACCATCAACAACATTTAGTAAGTGCTGACTGTGTAGTACACTGCATTGAGTAAGTAGTGATATGAATATATATACCCAGGATGTGTCAAGGCCCTAAATGAGATGTACCTGAGGATCTTGAAGTTCTTTGGAGGGTGTGATTTACTCCCAGGCTATTATGTGACACCAAAGACTACACTTTAAAGGAATTTGATGTTTTGGGCTTTGTATTTCAAATAAATGCCACAAAATATCACTATTTTGAAATAAGTCAGTGCCAAAAATTTGTGGCATGGAACTAATAAAATTTTATTAATTTGTAAGAGTAAGAATAATTCCTAGCAATTTCCACTTGTAATGTTTAACAGATCTAATAAAATTGCCCTTATAACATGATTACCTGAAAAGAGCAGGAGTCACATTATATTCCCTGAAAAATATGAACTACATACAGCAAAATCCTGAACTAATAGAGCTTATACCATGGGTATCAGTCTTATCTCCCAATGCCAAAATTATAAAGAAATGCCCTATATCAAGTTGTGGTTTTCCTACAGTAATATGGAGGAACCTAGTTTTTTCCCCCATCTGTTGATATATATATTTTCATGCAGATTTGGAAGATCTAAAAGGCAATGTGGTGTAGTAGATAGAGTTCTAATCTTAGAGTCTAGAAGACCTAGATTTAAATTCTACCTCTAACTAACTCTGTAACTGTGGACAAGTCACTTATTATATCTGTACTCCAGGCAGCACTCAGGACTTTTAAACTAAGGCATAAATGAGTTATAATCTGCTCAGTGCCCTGTGGAGGGACTTTCCACTCTGAGACTTCCTCCATTCTCTCAAACCACAGATCCTTTGCTGATTTGTTTAAATCTATATTTCTATTTGTGAATACACACACATGCATAATATTCCATATGTTACCTTGCAAATGTCTCTGCATGTACAATTGTGTATGTAAATACATGTATAGTATAGATATATTTATGTTTATGTAACATATGTAACATATACTTCATATATATTATGTAACATATTTTCAACTATTCTGCAATGTGTATATGTGTAATCATGCATCTCTATGCATGTATATGAATATACCCTATGTGTATTTAACCTATATGGAAGTATGTACACCCATTTAAATATGAAGGACTAAGAAGAAAGCATACTTGCTTACAACTCCAAGATGTCGTTTGTTGTTTTTATAAATAGAATTAGTTGAAAGTCTATGACTTCTGGTACCACAATTAGCTCCAAGGATAAGTTTTGGGGGAAGACTGTGATATTTTGCTTCTAAGAATTTAATTGCATTGATATAACCAATATGTTCTCTCCATATGCTTCTTTCTAAACACACAAATACACATGACCTCCTTTGCTGTGTCACCCTTCACCCCTATGAATTCCCTTCTCTGTAAAGTGAAGGTTTTGAACAAGCTAATCACTAAGGTCTTCTCACCTCTAACACTATATTATCTATTGCTCTATGCTCCTTTGTTATATTAAATCCTCTACAGTCTGCAACTCGTTTTAATCTGTCTAGTTACCTAAATATTGGATTAGTTGAACTATTTCCAATTTGCAAGTTAGGCTTTACCTCTAGGCAAACTGATTCTTTAGGATTCTATTAATTTTTAGTTTGGAAAGAGGACCCAAACTTGTATGAACTAGTTCTTTATTATGAGTGGCTCTCAATAGAGTTTGAACAAAATGACTTACTTCATCTGTATATACATATGGATTTGATCCCTATCTCATTACCATTAAATTACATAGGATAGAAATCTGGAACTAATTCCTTTCATGTAATTGCGTCTGAGATCAGAGTGTGCATATGTATGTAGTAAAATGCTAGGAAATTCCAGCTCATAACGCTTTCCTATATATGTTTAAACT
Source organism: Notamacropus eugenii (assembly GCF_028372415.1). Classification (NCBI taxonomy): domain Eukaryota; kingdom Metazoa; phylum Chordata; class Mammalia; order Diprotodontia; family Macropodidae; genus Notamacropus; species Notamacropus eugenii. The sequence continues at coordinate 157,202,174 of NC_092872.1, forward strand.
TTTAGGTGTTATCAATATCTCCATACCAAGGTTGGTTCCGCCTATGGGGAAATTGGCAGCTGATTACATGCTGTGATTTGATGGGTGTCATAAGGCCCTACCTTTCTCAAAATACCTCCCTTGCCAGCTTGTCACATTGATGACATTTCCATCATTATTCTCATTCCTTTGGATTAAGACATTATTTCTCTAGGAAACTCTTGTTAAAATATAGTTACATTACCTGAGAGGCATAATATACTAATCCAATAGCACTAAAATCATATATCACATCAGCTAGTTATCTAGTACAGAACAAAGCTTGGCTGTAAAGGTGGGATATAGGCAATAGGGTTCACTAGTAACTAGTAACATCACTTTTTAAAGACTAAGCAATTAATAAGACAATAAGGCAAGTCCTGATTCATAGTGATTGCCGATTTCCAAGGTATAAATGCTCATGATGAAAATGTAGCAATTTGCTCTTTCATGTTGTCTAGAGCTGGTTCCAGCACACCCCTGCTTGAACCCCGTAACCTCTAAGATCTCTTTCATTTCTAAATCCATGATCTTATCATTCTATATCTCAAAACCACAGCCTTATAAAAGGTAACAGATACATCTTTCAGGTCTTGGGTTTTGAGAGTCATTCAAGGCAGACCAGAACTTGAATATTTAAGATGAGAATTTGGTTTGTGAGGAGTGAAGTCTGTCCATTGGCTCCTCCTCCTTCTGCTAGTGACCAATCTATTGCTTCCAATCCCAGAGATGGTAGTTGTGGTGAAATATTGACAGAATCTCTCAACCTGACAATAACAGTAGCCAAGTTAAAAAATGGAATGGCAAAAATTTCTAGACCTCAAGATGCTGAATCTAGTTGTGCAGAGGCAAAAACCTTAAGGTCCAAAGATGGTGGCCATAGGGAGACAAATAATACGGCCCCAGGAGTGGGATCCTCATGGCTTCAGGGGTGAGTACATTTTTACAGAGTACTAGAATGATGAACCTACCATTAGCGGGGAGAATCATCAGGTAGAGGAGATACAAGGGATTGATGGTGGGGGGTGGTGAGCACAAATTTGACCCTCTCTACAGGGTGGTCCAATAGAAAAAAAGATGTTATCCTCTGTAGAAATTCCAAATGCTAAACTGTTAGCATGGTAACATAATTTTAGAGGACCATAGGGAAACCCAGGAAAGCTGGGAGGGTTCATTGGGAGTCTCAAACAACCTCAAATGTCTTTCTACTTTGAGGGTTGTCTAAACAACATGTGGAACTATGAGTCTAATTGTTGCTGTCAGTCATTTCAATCATCCCCAAGTCCTTATGACCCCATTTGAGGTTTTCTTGGTGAAGATACTGGAGTGGTTTGCCACTTTCTTCTTCTGTTCATTTTACAGATGAGAAACAGATACAAACAAGGTTAAGTGACTTGCCCAGAATCGTACAGCTAACAAGTGTTCAACACTGTATTTAAACTGAAGATGAGTCTTCCTGACTCCAGGCCTGTTACTCTATCCACTGGGCCACCTAGCCATCCTTATGAGTTTAAAGGACTGTCTAAATCTGTGGTGGGAGTGGAAGGACATTAAGAATCAGTAAAAAGGGATGATTTGTTTTAATCATTACTGAATAACTATGAGCCCTTTGTAGATTTTTTTTTGTATTAAAAAAAACTAATGAAATTAAAGCTGTCCTGTATTTGAAATATGTTGTTACCTGGATACCAGCATGGAAACTGAGGACTCTATTTTTCCAGATCTCTAAATCCCTACACATGAAGGAAATTCTGAGATTCCAATGGAAATAAGAGTGAAGAAATATGAACCAAAAGAAAATGTGATTTGAGGATGGCATCTTAAGGTTGAATCTGGAATATGTAAATACAGAGCTTGAGTCACATAACTGGGTCACATAACATTTAAGTATATTGATATACTCTTATAATAAGGTGGTTTTACTTATAAAATGATTATATGAGAGTACTGAAGGGGGGTTAATTTAATGAACTTTTGGTTTAGACAACTTGTACTTATATACCAAAGTAATCTTGGATGTAAAAGCTTAACTGAGATCGGAGATAATTTTTGAGGGATGGTGGTTATAAGATCCAGGGGAGCAGATATCTTTAAACACAGGATTTTCCTTTACTGGGTGAAATCTGTCATCAAGGAGATGGAATCATAGGATGAGGGTTAAGGAGGGTTCAAAGTCAACAAATCCAGAAGGTAAATCCAAGAGTAGATTAGGATCAATTTGTTTTAGGGGAGATTAAAGGTAATTACTTCTTGGCTGTAGTAGTTGTCCTTGGCCATTCTTGGGAAATTTTTGCATTCTCTACTCTCTAGGCATATCAGGGGTGATGTCCTTATGTTTTTTGTTTTTGTTTTTTGAGCTGTGAGATTTAGGAAAAGAATTAGAAATCATCTAATCCAATTGCCTTATGTTACAGATGGAGAAACTAAGGTTCAGACAAGTTAGGCAGCTTGTTCAAGGTCACTCAGCTCTTTTTATTCCAAATATAGGGTTCTTTTTTATGACATCATCCTTTCCTTGCTAAGGGTAAGAAGAATGTCTGTTTAGAGAAGTGTAACAAAAGCTGTCTCCACTGATTCATCCTGGAGACATTTTTGGTGGGAATGAAATGTCAGTTACTCTATGGATTGTTACATCCTTTTAAATAATTTATTTTTTGTAATTGACATTTATTATATGTCAATGTGTATATGTATACACAATAATAATTTACGTAAATATGGTTTGTTGACAATATTTTGCACTTATGTTATTGCTTCTTTTCTCACGAAATGAAATGCTATACAGAAAACCTTATATAAATACTTATTATTAGTATGCACCTCATTTCCCAATCACCATCAGCCTGAAATTGAACTCTTTCATACCAAAGAAAAAAGAGTTAAAGAAAGACCATTGATAAAGTTATTGCTTCTGACAGTCAGTATACCAGTCTGTCTTTGTAGTCACCCAACTTTCAGCAGAGAGGAATTATCAGTTTAACTAGGGTTTAGCTTCCTTTAAGTGATCTTTAAACTTACATTGTCAACATTGAATATACTGTTCTTCTGCTTCATTCATGTCATAATTCTTACAAATTTTCCCATGATTCTCTGAATTCTTCATATTCAGTATTTCTTGCTGTATAATAATAATATTCTATTTCTTTCATATGCCTTGGTTTGTTCAGTCATTTGATATTCATAATTTATTATGACACATTGACAAACCTGCCTAGAAGAGAGCAAAGTGACATTTTGGAGGCAGAGAGGTAGAGGATGTGGGTAGAGTCATGATTAAAGAATTGATGTATATAAAGGGAAAATCATTATTGCTATATGATGTCTGTTTTTTAGAAAACAGTTTACCCTTTGGCTAAAACTTCAATACTCAGATCTCGTCAAAATGCAAAGAATCTGAACCAAATCTTTGTTCTATTAATTACAATTATTGCTCCAAATGAAAGCTGATTTGGGTGCTCATCTAATAAGAAAAAGCCAGTTACGGTATATTATCAACCTTGACTTGCCTGGCAATGAATTTCCTGATCTGGTCTGCTGGGAACCTTAAATGAACATGAGCAATTATAAACCTAAAGTCGGCAGCAATTTGTAGGCATTATCTCAGGATAATTTCCCTGAAACATTCACGATGCATTGTAAAGGTAGATAATTTAAAAATCCATTTAAAAAATCTGTGGTATGATTTAAGCTAAGGCCCTTCTCTATTGTGGGCACTATAGAGAGATTGTACATTTTGAAATTGGTCCCTTACAAATAACTATTGTGGCTTGATAGATATTGCTCTGCTTACAAATGCTTTGGACAACTTTCAGTAGCTTCCTTGGCTGTTTATTATACAAACAATAGAAAATTTTGATATATTTAGTCTTGGGACCCAAAATGAGAACATATTGAATATTTCAACTTTAACATTGCCAAATCATCACATTATCACACAAAGAAAAACCCGGAAAAATTCCCCAATTAGGAACTGCAACACCTTTCTTCTTTCTTGACTTTCATACAAGGTCAAACATTGTTTTTATGTGTTATTTAAATAACAAGTTAAAAATGGGGGCATGGTTGTAGTTTTAGGATGTAGGGATGGGCCATTTATATAAAAGAGAATGAAGTATGATCCGACCTTGACAGTTGCAGACTCGCTGAAATCAAAATTATTGCTAGGATTGTACAATGGCTAAGAGAAATAAAACGTTCAGTCCAGCATGAAGTTGGAGATAAAGAAATAGACACACACTTGCACACACACATACACACACACACATACAGTGAGAGAGAGAGAGAAAGAGAGAGAAGCTACTTATTACTTGTGTAAGCTTGAGCAAGTCCCTTGGACTCATTTTTTCATCTCTAAAAAGAGCTTGGACCAGATGATATTACGGACTCTTCCAGCTTTACGTTCTCATGATTTCATATTTATATACATATTCACATATACATAAAGACATGTATAATACGTACATATTATTCCTCAACAACATAGCATTAATTATTGTAATTATAAGGAATTACTGTGCATGAAATATATAAATGCACACTCTCCTTACTTCCTTAGCTCTGTTTTTAAAGCCAAGATTAAGCCTCACTGCTGGCCCAATTTTATTGCTGATATCTCAATCCAGAAAAATATGGGTTTATAATAAAGTCCTGACACAAGCTTCACTCTCATAAACTATAAGATGAGCCAATAAAGCATAGGAAGAACCTATTACTGAGAACCATTACTTGGTCTGCCGCAGAGGACAGAGCAATTTTATTTTTTGTTTGGAATGTTTCTTGAGTTCTCCCCATATAAGGTTGAAGATTATGGAGTTAAGTTCAGGGAGGATGGAAAAACTGTCCTGCCTAAGAATTCCAGAGAAAAAGTTTTGGGAGAACTGTGCAAACCATGCATTCGAGAATGCCACTTTTCTCATAGTAAACTCCCCAAAAAGTGAATTGATGTGTTCCAAAGGCCATGTTATGAACATAGTTGGTATTGTATGGGAAAGAGTATCAATAACATTTGAGTGAAATGCAGAGAAACTTATTGTCTGTTCATTAACCATATATTGAGAGAATGATTCTGCACTGCCTTTTTGTGGAGCAGATAATTTGTTCCAAAATTTCAGGGATGCCCACAAGTCACATGCTCTTTTCTCAGTGGGGGCAAGCTGAATATATTGTATGCTAGAAGCAGTGGGGTTTTTGTACCACTGCTATTTGATTTTTAGCACTGTCATATTTCTCCAAATTCTATCTGACCAGCATGGTCTTTAATAGTCTGTCCACTTGGTAATGAACTCAATACTTAGATTATTCCATTTGCCCCTTGTGTCTGAACTACAAACCACTTAACGTCACACATGTGAAAATCTTCTTGATCCATAGAACAGTTGTTTTCAACGTCCAGCAGCATAATTTTCCTCATAATTCTGTAGTTTTTATCTCCTTTTCAATGTTTGGTGGCTATAATGAGGAGTCCAAGATATATATATATATATATATATATATATATATATATATAGAGAGAGAGAGAGAGAGAGAGAGAGAGAGAGAGAGAGAGAGAGAGAGAGAGAGAGAGAGAGAGAGAGAGAGAGAGAGAGAGAGAGAGAGAGAGAGAGAGAGAGAGAGAGAGAGAGAGAGAGAGAGAGAGAGAGAGAGAGAGAGAGAGAGAGAGAGAGAGAGAGAGAGAGAGAGAGAGAGAGAGAGAGAGAGAGAGAGAGAGAGAGAGAGAGAGAGAGAGAGAGAGTTTACCACTCATCATTAAAGGACTTTTGGAAAGTATCATCAGAAACATGATGTTAAAATTGCATGGCAAAAGGTGAACAAATGCCTTTCCTCCCAAGTGGCTAATTTGTATAGAACACTGTTTTCATAAAATGTAAGTAAAATAATAAGATCGGAGTGCTGATTCATTTGAACAAGGAGAGGCCTTTAGCGATGTTGGTCTTGCCAATGAAAATACCTGTAGTACTATCTGTTTATGACCTTCCAACTTGGAAGGTCACATATTTGACCCCTTGTTATTCCCCATTTACTATCTGCTGAATAAATAGAGAAACTGATTTACAGAAAAACTAAATGAATGTCAGTCAAATCTGGGAGCAACATTCAAGTATGTTTGCTTCTAGGTCAAGGTTTTATCTTAAAATAGTCTCCTTTTAAATGTGAGGTACTTCTTTGCATGAGAAAAAGAACCTGGAAACAAAATGGGTACTCCTCATTTGAGAAATAACTAAACAAATTGTGGTATATGAATATAATTGAATACTGTATTGAGATATAAGAAAATGAAAAATCTGAGTAATTCAGGGACACTTAGGAAGACCTGTTTGAAGTGATGCCTTATAGAGAAGTCAGAAACAAGGAGGATCACATACACAGTGAACACAGTAATGTAAATGATTTTTAAAAATAAAATCTGACATGATTCCATTGATATAAGGAGTTCTTCATGAGGAATCCACAAAGAGTTGCTTTAGCACAGAGAGGTTAAGTTTCTTGCTCTGGGTCACAGAGCAAGTAAATGTCAGAGACAGGTTATCTATCTCCTTGGTGTGTTTTTCCTGTTCATGAGAGTTGATAATAGTGTTAAAAGGCAGTCTAACCGTGATCATTGTGATGAACAATCTTTGTCCTAGGGCATGGAAAACAAAACACACCTATCTCCTTAGCAGAAAGGTGTGTGTGTAGTGGGGCTACAGATGTTAAACATGCTATGTTCTGTCAGACACGGGCCCTATTTTGGATGATTTGCTAAAACTTTTTGTTTGTTTTGATACAAGGTAGGTGAAAGGTAGAAGAAAATGATAGGTGAGAAAATAAAAGGCCAAGATAAAATTTTATTTTTTAAAAAAGGGAATCATTAGTAAGCAAATCTAGAAACAGAAAAGTAAATAAATGTCAATTATTGTATTAAATATAGCATTATAATTGTTCATGTCATTAGGTCCAAACTTCATTGCATTTGGCTAGAGTCTGTTACCACAATTTTATATCTATATATGCATTCGTACATATATACATATGCATGCATAGATGCATATATTTAAAAGCTAACTTACCAAAGACAAAGCTTAACCATAACTCTAAAATGAAAGTCAGAAAAGTAGTTCTATGTGCACACTTTAATTATAGGCAAGAGAAACAAAAATGTAGCAAAGAAGAAAATAATGTGGTGAGTCAATGCATTCTGTACAAAAATCTTTCTCCTTTGTCATCTTTCTCTCAGCTGGTAGGGTGTTCCAGTAAATAATTAGAGGCAGAGAAAATTCTAAACCAGTTTATATGAACATTGTTAAAGAAAATCAAGGTGAAAACAGACAAACATAAAAACAACCTAGGAAGCACGAAGAAATCTAGTTACTTTTAAAAGGCATTTTTTTCCTTTGAGCAACAGAATTTTTGTTTGATAATTAACAGACCCACATGGCCCATTCTGTACTCAGAATCTGAAGGTATTGATTTGTCTATCTATTGCTGCCACACTTGCTCTTTTCGGGTCTTCTTCCCCGGAGGGTTTTGCTGATTTCATAACTGAAGTGTGGGGAGTAAAAAGGGGGGAGATTACCAAAGAGGACTGGCCATGATTTCTGCTATTCTGGGGGGGTCCGATGTGACTCCTGTAATTTTCCAGCCTCTCTGTTTTCTTTTATTATTTCCCAAAGAGCAAAATGACACATCAGGGACCAGTCAGCATAACAAGAGCTCTCAGCCACATAGAATAAGCCATACTTACCCAGACAAATACTGTATCACTGGGGATTTTTTTCTTTTTTATGCTTTTAAAAGAAATCCTGACTGGCTATCCAGCTCCCCTAAGGTGTGGCTAATTGAAAACACTACAGAAAGAACATTTTATACAATTATGGGCCCAATTCATAGTGCAGAAGCACCCCAGGCTGCTGTGAATCAGCCCTGGAAGCGCATCTTCCACATTCAAATATCTCCTTCACTCAGCAAAGGAATGTTGTCTTGGAACAGTTCCTTTGCTCTAAAGACCTCGCTCCCTCAGCAGGCACAGAGCACAGCTCACTCTGATTCTGCCATGCTCTCTCTCAGTACTAACCACACAGGGTAACCTTCCTGGGCAAAGAAAGCTTAAATTTTGAAGGATGCTTAGCAACAAATTCTGTCAGTGTGGGAGATGGGGGGAAGGGAAGGCTTTAAACACCAATCAATCAGGAGCATGTTCGTGTCATTCGAAGGAGAAAGGCCTCGTGTTGGCAGGTGTTCAGACAGGCGGAGGGCAGTTTGCTTACCTTCCAGCTAGATGGAGAGTTAGAGCTGACAAACAGATTCTAAGATCACTTAGGACAAACAGGTAAATACAAGTCAACTAGCCTAATCTCTCAAGGAAGTTCATACTTAGGACAACAAAAATAACATGAAACAACAGATGGTGTAGTTTTAGGTATGGAATTATAATGAAAAAAGAATGAAAAATTTAGAGTTTCCCCCTTATGTTCTTCATTCATAATATTTCTGGCATTTTAAAAAAGAAATCCATTTCCATTCTGGTACAGACATCATAAATGACAGAATAGGGTCTTTCTATTCATCAAATAAGCAATGAGTTCCAGGTGCCTTCAAAAGAGCTTGAGACAGGACACAGGATAGTTGGATCACAGTTCACTTTGCTAATTTGATAGCCTTCCTTTATGGAACAGAACACTCAGAAAAGGAAAACACAGGAAAGAAGGCTGGGTTTTGAATCATAAGTCCTGAGTTTGAATGCTGGCCCTGCCATTTACAGATTTTGTAACTGTAACCAAATCAGTTCCCCATTTTAGGCCCCAGATATTTCATTAGTTAAAAGTAAGGGTTGAACCAAATGTTTCCTTCAATCCAGTCCTACTCTAAATCTAGGATGTTCCTGGTCTCTCTCCCCTTTCCCACTTCTACTAGTTTAACTACCTTAGTTTACATTTTATTTGCCAAGACTAAATATAGGGGCAGTTTGCACAAATGAACAGGTCTCTCTCCCCAACTCCCCCTTTTCTACAGGATCAACAAGCAGTTGGCCTGGGAAAGGCCATTTGCAACCGGAGGCTGGTTTCATTCTAGCAACTTGGCAATGAAAAAAAAAATCTTTTAATCCAAATGGAGTCCAGAAATCTTCATTATTTAAGCAGTTGTAGCTTCTGAATTCAGGGAATTCAAAGCAGGGAATAAAGTTACCTCTCTCAGTTTATACTTCCATAGCTCCACACCCCACCCCTGAGCCTTGATTGGGGAAGATCTGAGAAGACCGTTAAGTCAAAGTTCTCATGTGTTGCCTGTTTGTGTTACAAACGTGACACCACCATATGGACAAGAGATTTATCCTTGACACCTGGTGCACATCAACAAATTAATACTATCTAAAGTTGAAAGTCGGTAAACGTGACTCTTTCCATCTCTCAGAATCTATATTGAGACTGTGTTCACTTCACCCTTTGCTAGGGTTTAACTTCCCTGGTTAGGAATGAATTTTCAACGTCCTTATATTGCTGTTGCCTAGACTTTGGCTTATTTCATTTAAGGCCAAAAGCCTGAACAATCATTTGATTCTTTGTGTTAGGCAGGCTGTTCATGGTCATTCTGAAGTTTTACTGGTTCATAACCTCTGTCATCAGAAACTACAGTTTTCTAAGAGAAAGAATCTAAGGGAACAGGCATTAATCTGTTCATATTATCAGTTCCTGGCTGTCCATGCTTTCATCCTCTTCTCTCCCACACATGCCCTTATTGCTTTGCTACTCAGCCACCAATGAAGGTCTGTCAGTGCCAGTGAGAGGTCGACATCAAAGTACTTTGCATCTAGCAGCTTGCCTCTAATGCTGGCATTAGAGAGAGAAGTGGAGAGTGAGAGAGACAGCAAAGGAGAGAGGGAGAGGGAGAGGGAGAAGCACAGATATTGAATGAATGGCCCTCTCATATAGAAGAGACCAAAGAATAAAACAGAACCTTCTATTCTTCCACTCTTTATAATACTCCTGAGCTGAGTGTGCATATGTAGTGCACAGCTGAATTTGAACTGCGGTAGCACTCTTTCAGCTTACAAACAAGAGGCCTAATTTAGAAGAAAAATCTCCTATCTGATTATTTCTTTATGTTTACCCACGTGGAAAAAAATATCTGTACAGAGAAGGGTCGCTTTGAGGTGGCTTATTAACTTTGCAGTCTGTATCATGATTGTGAAGGGCAATTGGGAGATCATCATTCATCTATAATTTCCATATATGTATAGATTTAGGGATTGTTATTTATCAGTGCAATGAAAAATATTAGGCATATCTTATTTTTACTGTCTAATCAGCTTCTGCTCTCACAATGCACTGAATATTCTTGGTGTTATAAAATAAATCTCTTTCCCTTTAGTTGTTATTTACAGCATGGATGGAGACCTCTTGTAGCTGCTGATGGACGGTTGACCACACAGATGTTATTTGAAATACATTAAAATTCCCAAAGAGGCAGAGGGTCTAAGCTGAGATTGACATTTTCTTTTGTTTCAAATGAGCCTGGCTTCCTCTGATGCTTCTTGGGTGGTGGATCTTATTTTTCCAGGAAACCATGGAATGAAAGGAGCATGGAGGAAGTGGGAGGTACCTTAGAGACAATGGTGCAAAGTGGTGGAATGGTCAAGTTCTTCTGGAGATTTTCTATACTATGAGAGCATGATAGCTAAACTGTGATGAAGAAAGGAGAAGTATAGAATGAAGGAAATGCAGACTGCAGAACTAAAGTTTTGTTGTTTTTTTTTTTAATGAGTATGCCCTGCCATACTAGTATTGATCTATGGCTTTAAGGTTTGCAAAGGACTTCACATATATTATCTAACTTATAATGACCCAGTGAGGTATGTGCTATTTTTCTCACCTTTTATCAGTAAAAGACTGACAAAAGTTAAGTGACTTGCTCAGTCATAAAACTAAATGTCTGAGGCAAGATTTGAACTCAGATCCTGGCTAAAGGTCCATGATGTTATCCACTGCATTGCTCAATTAGTACTAATACCTTACACTAATATAGTTCTTTAAAGTGCTAAATTAATTTTAATATATTATCTCATTTGATCCTTACAACTCTGTTGTAGGGTATTATAAGCACCATTTTAAAGACAAAAAAATAGAAACTAAGAAGTTAAATAATTTGCCCAGGATTTCCCAGTCATTAAATATCTGAGATAGAATTTAAATTCTGGTTTTCACGACTTCAGGTCCAGCCTTTTATCATTTATGAAAAGGGGAACTTACGACCATTGAATAAGAATGTTATGTTAAGGAAAAATAGGTAAACCTTAGAATTTAATTTGTGTTGTTTAAGCATTCTGTCCAGCTGCTCTTACTTAATGTTTCTTTTTCTTCTTTTTTCCTTCCAGGAAGAATTCTAACAGTGAAAGTCATTACTACTGAAGAGGATTACTGAGGTTGTAGAATCCCATTTAAGAGGTCTTTGAACATAGTAAACACCCTCAACCACCTAACGTGATCTAGGTCCATACTTCCCTGATCTTGAGGCAATAGACAAGATCTCCTCAGTATTCTTTCTATGCTTTATGCATTTCAAGGATTAATCTATAATCTTTAATGAATTATTTTATTTAATGCTTATTCTTCAATTTAAAAAAGGGTCATGGAGATAATGCTCGATTGTCTTTCACAAGCTGCCGTGCTTCACTATACTCATGGTTCTCTGATAACAATAGCCAATCATTATACCAATATGTTATTTCTATTGACAAGGCCAGACAGGCTTTATTTCTAACCCTGTGAATTTACGGCAAGGTTAGTTTCGAAGTTACCATCAGAAGAAATACTCATTTTATCCAACTAAGTGAACTGTGAACTAATAACATTCCCTTTTCATACATGTGTCTGGAGGAGATCCCTTACATATAGCTAGGAACCAAATCTTTTGAAGGATCCTCTCGTACATTTACACAAGCTTGGTTATGAATTCAAGGAAATCAAGGTTGGAAGGATTAATTTTTCTAAACTCACAAGACATTTTCCTTGTCATCAAGCTAAGTATCTTGTCTCATAACATTTGAGTTCATTCATGAGTCTTCTTCCTGCCTCTGCATCTGACAGCCTTTTGACATCATCTCCAGATGTTACCTCCTTTAGACTATTCTCTGATGAAAGAGTGATTCTTCACTTTATCAAGGTCAAATCCTCTATAGGTATGCTTAATCCCCATAATAATGTTCTTAATTTTGTTGCCCCCTATAGTATTTCCTGTCTAATTTTCATGCTCTTCCTATCTACTGACTTCTTGCCTACTACTTACAAACATACAAAAGTCTGTTCCATAATTAAAAGCAATAACCTTCACTAGATCCTACTATACCTCATATTATCATTTTATATCTCTTCTGCCTTTTTAGCCAAACTTCTTAAGAAAGCATCCATACTTGGTGCTGCCATTTTCTCTTCTCCAGTTCTCATAATACTCTGAAATTTGTCTTCTAATTCAATCAAAACTGCTTTTTTTGCAGTCACCAATGAGGTTTTAACTGCCAAATTTAATGGTCTTTTTGAATACTCATCTTTCATGTTCCCTCTTCAGAATTGACGCTATTGGCCAGTTTCTCTTTTTGGATATTTTTTTCTTCTCTGAGTATTCATTACATTGATTTCCCTCTCTACATGTCTGAATATATTCCTCAGTCTCTTTTTCTAGAATAATTCCTATTATATCCACTAAATGTGGTGTACTCCAACATTCTGTCTTGGTCCTTTTCTCCTCTCATTCACTCCACTTTGTTATTTGGTGACTCATCAACTCGCATAAGTTTAATTAAATCTTTGGAGATGACTCTAAAATGTTTATATCCAATGCCAGTCTCTCTCCTATTCTCTAGTCCTATACTGTCATTTCCTTAGAAGACATTTTGAACCGGATATTCTTCAGGTGTATGATACTCACCATGACCAAATCAGTCAACATTGTCTTTTCTCCATCTACCTCTCTTCTTAATTTACCTATTATCTTCATCCTTCTAGTTAACCAGCTTTGAAATCTTGATGCAAACCTCCAGCCTCTCACTCCCACTCACTTCCTCATACCATATTGTTTATTCAATTTCCACAACATCTCTCAAATACGACCCTTTCACTTTCCTCACACGATCACAACCCTGGTTCAGATGCTTGTCATCTCTTACCTGGGCTTTGTCGATAGTCTCCTATTTAGTCTCTTTTCACCAAGCCTTCTTCTCCTCCAATCTTTCCTCCACTCAACACCAGCTGACAAAATTATTTTCCTAAAGTGCAGTTATGACCATGCTGTAACATACTATGACTATTCAGAAGCAAAATTTAGCTAGTTTGCTAGTTACACAAGATAATCAGTCTTGTTCTTTACAATTGTACCTCAACTTACCTGCAAAACTTGATTATTCAAGTTATTGGACTAACTCTCCAAATATTAAATCTGCCATGAAAAGATGGAAATGGACATGCCTTAGGTTCTGAAAATCTTCCAAAGAAAGAACTCCATCAATATCTTAAGTAACGGCAGGAGCATGAATAACCTTCCCAGAGAATTACTTTAAAACATACCATTCATTTAAAAGTATATGCTTTAGCATATTATTTACAAACTCAGTCACACTACTTTGGATTCTTATCTTGTGGAAGTCCCATCTGTATCATTCCATGATCTTGGAACAAAATGACAACTGACAAAAATGTTCAAGGGATGCATATCTCATGTTGTTTTCAATGGATTTCAAGGAAATGTTGTATATAGGCAGAGAACATGGAGATATAGTTGTACTGTGTGAAATTTGCTCTTTATGGGATTTAGTAGTACAGTGTCTTTGTAATAAATCCATTGGTATTTAAAATTTTTAATCTTGGAGATGAAGTAGTTTAGAATGTTCTGTTTTATGATTATTCAAGATGCATTAAAGAGGGTTCATATACAAACTACAGCATGCAGGGATTGACCTTGGATGTAATTTAATTCAGTCCCTTTCATTTGACAAATGAAGAAACTGAGACCTGGAAGGATGAACAGACTTTCTTAGAAGTCCCACCAGTTCTGTATGGAAGAGCTAGGACAAGAATCCAAGGGTTTTTATTCCCTGGTAAGTGTTTTTTTCCATTATCTCACATTGCCTCTTCTTTTTTTTTAATATGTTGAACGCATTTGCACAGAACTTCAGAACTATAAAAGACCTCTGTGGCCATCTAGTCTAAATCACATCATTATTTGCATTGTCAGACAGTCAATAAACGTTTGTTAAGTGTCTATTATGTGTCAGTTACTGTGCCAAGTATTGGGGATAGTAAGAAGAGATGCATTAGACAATCCTTACCATCAAGTAACTCACAATCTAATGGAGCAAGATAACACATCAAAATAAATGGAAAGGGTTGGGGAAGAGGTAGGAAAGGGAAGTTCTCAGCTTGGGTCATGATATAGTCCTGCATTAGATTTGGCAAATGATCTGAGGAAGTGAGAGTTTCAGAGTTGATTTCATCTTGAGAAATGACATATTTTTGGAGACCATGAAGTCCAGAAAAGTAGCCAAGTGAGAAATAATAAAGTGAATTCTTTAGGTGCCCTCCTTAAATGGTGGAGGATCTGGGAGGAGTTCTCCAATGCCCATCTTCCACTCAATCCATTCAGAGCCTGGGTAGGGGCCTAGGGTCAGGGAGTACGGAGAGTACAAGGAGTCAGGGAGTACAGTCAATTTCTTCTTGCAGAATAATGAATTTCTGGAGATCATGAAGTCTAGGAAAACAGCTGGGGGTGGGGTGATAAGGTGAATTCCCAGGATGCCCTCCTCAAACTGAAGATCTAGGAGGAGTTCCCAGATATCTTTTATATTATAAGCATGCTGAGTTTCAGGGAAATCATAGGACCTGCCCAAAGCCACACTAGAAAATAAAAGGACCAAGACAGGAAATGAATTTTTTGGACATCTTATCTAATCTTTCCGCTACATTACATTATGATGGGTGGCAGGGTTTGGAGTTTTGGAGACTAGGTCTCCTTTTATAATAGTTGCAATAAGTTTGAGTGCTACAATTAGACTCTGCTATTCTGTCTGAGGAAAAAATTGCTAGATATGCTTCAAAATGAATGCCTAAAATCTCAGAATTATGGTATTCTCAAGTATGTGAAAAAGGAGTATCCATCATCCAAAAGAAACACATTAGGTGTATATGTGTGTGTGTGTGTGTGTGTGTGTGTGTGTGCGCGTGTGTGTGCGTGTGTGTGTGTGTGTATAAGAGGAGGTTGATCTTTGTGAGATAATGCTCACATATATGCATACACAATACACATATACACTATAGATGTATATATAGTGTGTGCATATACATACATATGTATGTATGTGTGTGTATACATACATATATATGTATGTATGTGTGTTTATACATACATACACACACATATATATGTAATATGTTTTCCCTCTTGCTCCTGGTCACTTTTAGTTTAATTCTCCAACTATTTATTTAGTGACTATACTTTTCTATATGCTCCCCTTCCATCCCTCAACTGTCCTCCCACACCAAACAAAATAAAAAGCACCTCGAAGCCACTGGCAAAATAAGAAAAAGCATCAAACATATTTTCTTGCCTTCTAGGAGTTCAAGGCCTACAGCACAAAATAACTACATAATAATGGGATTGAATGAAAAATTGAACAATAGACATAAAGAAGGGTGAGAGAGATATTGTGATGAATTGGGTTGAGTAGGAGAAGCTTCATGGAAAGACTTAAAACTGCACTTTGAAGTCTAGAAGGAGGTGAAGACATTCTAGGGAGGATTTATGGAATAGGCAAAGCCAGAGGGAGAGAATGAGCACAGGCAATAAGGAGGCAGGCCTAGATAAACTGTTCCTGCACTTTAGCCAGCTAAAATGAATGAAATGAAGTACTCAAGATTGCCAAATTCAGTAAACCTTGCCTTTGGCTACTATTATTCATATCTTCCCGCTAATGGATATTTTTTGTTACTTGACTTAGGTTTAACTTACATCCTCCTGGGGAATAGTGATGAATGAACTCACTGCTAGGCAAATGGACTAGCCTTTCATCCTCCTAAGGGTTTTGTTTGCATTCTCATTCTTTTGACCCATGACTCTGTATTCATAAGTCTCAGCCTTTTCACCTGCTGAAACTGTCAAATTTCCACTTCCCTCTTCAGACATCTCAAGATTCACTCTGAATATAGGGACCAGACAGCTGACTCTGCCCCTGTGTAGGAGCAGATGGAACTTATCTAATGGGAAACCTCTGGAAGTATTGAGGTAAGGCAGCATCACCAGAAAGGCATTATCTTAGAAAGATTCATTTGTTATTGGTGTATAAGGTGAATTGTAATGGGGAGAAGCATGATTTAGGGTCCGTACTTAACGGAAAACAATAATTCAAAACTTGAGGTCCTGTACTAAGAATCAGATTCAAAATTTAGCTCTGCTCCTTCTGATGTGTGTGACCTTGGGCAAGTCACCTCACCTTTTGACCTTAGTTTCGTTTGAAAAATGAAGGGCTTAGACTAGATGATTTCTTAGGTCCCGTTGAGATCTAAATCTAATTCTTCTGTGACAATGAAAATGGTAAGGAAGGGACAAGTATTAGAGAGGGCTTGAGTCATAGGGCTTAGATATTGATTGGATATAAAAGAAGTAATTTTGATCTTTGGTGCAAGGAGAATGGTGATGTCATTGTTGGAAATAGAAAAGTAAAGAAAGGGAACCATTTGAAGGCAGAAAATATGTTGGACACATTGAATGAATGGCAGCTTAGGAGAAGAGCCAGAGCATAAGCTTTAGGTCAGTGGGCTAGGTTCTGAATTCTCTCTTTGCTACCCATTATTCTTGATCATGGACAAATTATTTAAAATCTCTGGGTCTCTGTTTTCTCATCTGGAAAACTATGGTGTTGGACTAGATACTGGCTAAGGTGCCTGCCAGTTATAAATCAATGATTCTTGAATGTTGTGAATGAGAGATTGTGAGAAAATTGAGTTGAAATAAAGGATAGGAGTGCAAGAGAGAGATCAGGACTGAAGCCTTTCAGTTCTGCACTATTTTAAGAGGTTTAATCCTGATCTCACAGTTCCACAGTTCACATGGTTATCACAAGAATGGCAAACCATCTCCAAAGCTACAATCTTTGGTATTTATTTGATGTTTTAACTTCCTTTTGGAATGACATCACTTATTATGGGAGCATAGAAGATCAGTATCTAATTATTTATGTGATGTTAGGTACCATATAGACCCAGAAATAGCTGCAACTTATTGCTGATTAGCATTACCAAATATCTGACTGCCTCAACTCAATGGAATTACTTCATATGTTGTTAATAAGGTTAAATTAGACTTGTAGTATGATAGCCTGACAAGAACTCAAAGCTCAAAGGACACTGACCATGTAACTGAGGGGAACTTTTCCACATTTTTTTACAGATTTGGCTCAGGATTGGGGATATTTAGCCTCTGAATTAGGACTGGGTTGTCTTATCATTCATTTTTGGCTGCATAGGGGGACCCAGTTGGTCCATTTGTATTGAGAGGTTAATGAAGCATGAGCATTCTTGGATTAGTAGAAGCAGATCAGCAGGCTGTAACCAGGCATAGATCATGGAGTCCTCTATGAAACAGAGCAATCTGGGACTTTACTCAATCCCAACTCTACTTAAGAACAGGTGAAAGAAGAATGGGAATAACTAATGAATTCTAGCAGTCATTGGGAATCTTGCATATGAAGTAATTGTAATGATGAGAAAGCGTGAGGTCACAAAATGAACAAAGGTTGAGAGAAAGGTGCAGAAGGACAAAGACTGAGGAAGAAAATGACATATTCTTGTCAATAGGTTATTAATAATGAAGGGCCCCAGCATGGACCGTTGCAAGGCAAGCTCATTGAAATATTGAACTGTTCTCAAGAATAAATGCCATCTATTGCAAATTGTCTCATTGTTTTTTGATGTAAACATTCCAGTTTGGTGTTTTCTGAAGAACCATGATATTTCCAAGAAAAATTTTTAACTTGTATCTCCAAACAAAAAAAAAGGGGATGCCATTTCTGCAGGATTTTTGCAGAGAATATAGCCTGTAGAGGAAAAAAAGAAATCAATATTTTTTTGTCATACGATCATGCTAAATTTGCATCCCAGTTGAAGTGATGCCTTGAGTGTGGTGTGAAAATGGTGTGTGTGTGTGTGTGTGTGTGTGTGTGTGTGTGTGTGTGTGGTGAGGTAATATTAGCATAGAACAAAATAGTTTGTTTCATTTTTTGAACAGCTTTGTGGTATGGTAGATAGAGCATCTGATCTGGAGTCAGAAAAACCTGTGTTCAAATCCAACCTCAGATACTTACTAGCTATGTAACTCTGGACAAGTTATTTTACCTCAGTTTCCTCCTCTGTAAGATAGGGGTAATAGTGCTTATTTCACAGGGTTGTTGTGATGATCACATGGGGATAATATTTGCAAAGCATTTAGCATAGTTCCAGGCACGTAGTAAATGTTATATAAATGTTAGTTATTATTAATGTTATTAATAATAGCATTGCTATCTGCTAGAAAATGGGTACTTTGAAGTCCTCTTTTCATCCCTCTCTTTTTAGTGATACACTTCACTGGAAGCAGATGCAAATGTATTTTATGATTCCAACAATTCACTAAATTGTCTTCTTTTAATTTAGCCATTGGACCTTTGTTTCAGGCTTTGTCAGAAGCTTGAAAAAAGGTTCATACTTATCCCTTAGCTTAAATCTTCTTTTCAAAGAATTGTACAATTTGGAAGTTAGGAGAGATTTCATCTCCTTATTTTTCAGACAACTTTAGCAGTTCTCCACCAATCCTACTATTTATGGCTCCTTCCAGACCAATTGGTTCTCTCTCTTCTTCCCTCAATAACTTTTTCTTTCTTTTTTTTGAGTCTATTCAATCCTTTTGTATTATCTTTCTTTTATGTTTGATATAATCATTTATTGGTCTCCAGTATACCTAACCAAGTTTCCCAGTGATTTTCAGATGTAAGTCAATAACTTTCCAATTGGTCTCCCTTTCTCTGACTTCTCTGTCCTCCAATCGACCCTTCACTAAGCTATCAAGTTTATTTTCCTTATGCATAGCCTGACTGTTCCATCCTACTCTCTGCTCAGTAAATTAGTGGTGGCCTGTCACTTCTAGGAACAAATATAAACTCTCTATCACCAATCTGCCCTCTCTTCTATCATCCCTTCCTTCCCTTGTCCCTATCTTCTCTTTTGTCCTGTAGGGCCAGATAACTTTCTATACCCCTTTACCTGTATTTCTTATTTCCTAGTAGCAAGAACAGAACTCGACAGTTGTTATTAAAACTTTGAGTTCCAACTTCTCTTTATCCCTCCCTCCCCACTCATTCCCTTTGGAAGGCAAGCAATTCAATACAGGCCATATCTGTGTAGTTTTGCAAATGACTTCCATAACAGTCGTGTTGTATAAGACTAACTATATTCCCCTCCATCCTATCCGGCCCCTATTGCTTCTGTTCTCTCTTTTGATCCTGTCCCTCCCGAAGAGTGTTGACTTCAAATTGTTCCCTCCTCCCATTGCCCTCCCTTCCACCATCCTCCCCACCCTGCGTATCCAATTCTCCCCCACTTTCCTGTATTGTAAGATAGGTTTTCATACCAAAATGAGTGTGCATTTTATTCCTTCCTCTAGTGGAATGTGATGAGAGTGAACTTCGTGTTTTTCTCTCACCTCCCCTCTTTTTCCCTCCACTAAAAAGTCTTTTGCTTGGCACTTTTATGAGAGATAATTTGCCCCATCCCATTTCTCCCTTTCTCCTCCCAAAATATTTCTGTCTTACCGCTTAATTTCATTTTTTTAAGATATGATCCCATCCTATTCAATTCACTCTGTGGTGTGTGTGTGTGTGTGTGTGTGTGTGTGTGTGTGTGTGTGTGTGTGTGTGTGTGTGTAATCCCACCCACTACCCAGATACTGAAAAGTTTCAAGAGTTACAAATACTGTCTTTCCATGTAGGAATGTAAACAATTTTTCATGCTTCTCTTCATTCTTGTGTTTGTAAGTCAAATTTTCTTTTCAGCTCTGGTCTTTTCATCAAGAATGCTTGAAAGTCCTTGATTTCATTGAAGACCATTTTTCCCCTGAAGTATTATATTCAGTTTTGCTGGGTAGGTGATTCTTGGTTTTAGTCCTAGTTCCTTTGATTTCTGGAATATGCTATTCCACGCCCTTTGATCCCTTAATGTAGAAGCTGCTAGATCTTGTGTTATCCTGATTGTATTTCCACAATACTTGAATTGTTTCTTTCTAGCTGCTTGCAGTATTTTCTCCTTGACCAGGGAACTCCGGAATTTGGCCACAATGTTCCTAGGATTTTCTCTTTTTGGATCTCTTTCAGGTGGTGATCGCTGGATTCCTTGAATACTTATCTTGCCCTCTGGTTCTAGAATCTCAGGAAAGTTTTCCTTGATAATTTCATGAAAGATGGTATCTAGGCTCTTTTTTTGATCATGGCTTTCGGGTAGGCCCATAATTTTTAAATTGTCTCTCCTGGATCTATTTTCCAGGACAGTTGTTTTTCCAATGAGATATTTCACATTATCTTCCATTTTTTCATTCTTTTGATTTTGTTTTGTGATTTCTTGGTTTCTCATGAAGTCATTAGCCTCCATCTGTTCCATTCTAATTTTGAAAGAACTATTTTCTTCAGTGAGCTTTTGAACCTCCTTTTCCATTTAGCTAATTCTGCTTTTGAAAGCATTCTTCTCCTCATTGGCTTTTTGAACCTCTTTTGCCAATTATTTTGAGTTATTTTGCTAAATATTTCCTAATTACATGTAAATTTTTACAATCATTTTAAAAATTTGAGTAACAGACTCTCTTCCTCCCTCCTGCCTCTTCCCCCTCCTTGAAAAAGCAAGCAATTAGAAATAGATTATACCTCCATACAGTTGCACTGCTTGTCTCTTGTACCTCGCATTTTCTAATTTTGCAGCGCCACCTCTGAGAATTTCTGCATTGCTTCAAGATTCATCTGAAGTATCATCTTTTCCAGAAGGGGTTTTTCCGGTTTTCCCTTCTGTGGTCTTCCATAGCAGGGTTATCTCCTATTTACTTTGGATATATCTTACATATACCTTTAAAGTATGTTGTTTTCCTCATTAGAATGTATGCTCCTTCAGGGAATGGTTTTTATTATTTATGTTTTGTATTCCTAATGCTTTACAAAAAGTCTGGCACATAGTAAGTGCTGAATGCATGCTTGCTCATGGATTTATTCCATGAATTGGATTTATTCATTCCTCTACCCCACATCCTGACAGAATCTTTAGAGACTTGGATACTTTTGTTGATGAACACTCTAAAAACCTGAACATACCATCCCTCAAACTCATGGATTCCAAAGGCTTCCCTCTTTATAACACTTTAGCCACAGATAGGCATGTTTACATCTGAGTTCATGCATTTCCTCAGTCCAAAACTTGGACATTTTGTGTTTCAACTGTACCACATAATCCTAAACATCTCCTAATTTCTCTCACTCACAGTAGAACAATTCTTCA
Source organism: Notamacropus eugenii (assembly GCF_028372415.1). Lineage (NCBI taxonomy): Eukaryota > Metazoa > Chordata > Mammalia > Diprotodontia > Macropodidae > Notamacropus > Notamacropus eugenii. The sequence continues at coordinate 157,223,716 of NC_092872.1, forward strand.
TTCTTGTGACTTTCCAAGACCCACCTTCTATTTTTTTTTCAGTTTATGTATACCATATTATTTTTTCATTGGACTCTATGACTTCTGTCACTTGAATGTCACTCTATGGACTCTATGTCCCTTGAATGTTTTACCAGTCTTACCTTCTCGAACTTACTTCATATCCTACCATATCATCTTCATTACTGGTTAAGCTCCACCAATGGATTTAAGCACTTCTGCTCTGGGGGTGCTAAGTATTGGAAGATAAATTTTAAAAAATTAAGCAGGTTTCATTTACTACAAATGGGTGGGTCCTAGTCTTATCATGGTCCAAAATATCACTGCTTTCCTGTTGTTAAGTCTCCTAATTCCCTCATGATAGTGGCTGCTTCAAATCTTCCTGTCCGTGCCAATGCCTTCACTTGAACTTTCCTATTCTCACTCCCAGACGATTAGGCTCCATGCTTAGGTAAGAAGACTGAAGTCATCAGACATGAGCTCACTTGTATTTTTGTGCATTTATTATCTGAATCTAAAATATTCTTTCCTTCAGATTTGAGTAGTAAGTTTATTTTCTTTATCCATGTCTGAAATGCTTTCCATCTTCTACTCTGACTAATAACCTTTCTGATTTCCCACCCTTCTAAAATCCTACCTTCTACAGGAAGCTTTCCTCAACCACTCTTAAACCCTGTGTGTTCCCTTTTAATTATGTCAATTATTCTGTATATAGTCTGCTTTGTATGTATTTGTTCGAATGCTGTCCTTCCCACTAAATTACGATGTAATTGAGGACATGGTCTGTCTCTGGTCCCTTTTTGTATCTTTAATGCCTCGTACCTGCCACATAATAAGTACTTAAGTGTTTATTGATTGATTGATAAGATACGGGGAAAGTATTGAGAGAACCTCTGAGAAAATCATCCCCTCACAGAAAAGTACTTGGCAAGAAGCACAGTGAGTTCTAGGAGGATCTGAGAGGACAGAGCTGTCAGAGAAAGTACTTACCAAATGATAAAGATGGACAAAATATCTTGTTTCCTAACAGAAAATTTGCCTATTATGTCTATCAAAGGACCCATGTCTATTTTGAGGACTTTGAAGTCGATAGATGGAAAACTTTGACAACTAGAACTTTTGGTGAATTTAGGACAATTGTTTATCTTTGGTGTCTGACAGAAATGATTTTTTTAAAAATCTAAGATAAAGGTAAGCTATTTCCAGATGGGGGAGATCCTGCCTTAAGGAAAGAGTCAGTCAGAAACCAAACAATCAGAATGAGAACAGGAGGAAAGAAAGCAGAATCAGCCAAAGAAGTTGAGGAAGGTTGGAGGGCTGAAAAAAACAAAAAAATGAGAATACTTCTCTGCTTATTAAGAGAGCCAGATTCAGTAGAGTCCAACTGAGCAGAAGCCTCAGAGAAAAGCAGTTAAACTAGGAGGGAGGAGAATTGCTTAAAGCCTGTATTCCTCCTCTTCTTCCCCTTTCCCCAAGTCTGGCTAGAGAACCGCAGGCCTTGCATATGTTTTTGGGAGTTGAGCAGATTGGAGGATTGCTTTTGGGAGCGGATTAGGAGAAGCATCTTATGTTACTTCACATAGCTGGCTGTGGAAACGGAAGTTTGTCTGCCTTTTGCTTTATTGCCACCTTTGGATGGAAAGAAGACACCCCCAAGAAATTTTTCTCCATTGCATTTTTTATTCATCTGTGGCTTAATATAGGGAATCCCCTCAGCCCTCAGTCAAGAAAGCTGATCTTAATAGTTCAAGAGATTCCAGGTTTAGTGGAATTGCTCTTGCTATAAAACAAATAAGTGAACAAACAAAAGAAACAAATGAATGGATAGATAGATAGAAAGATAAACAGGTAGACAGAAAAGAAGTATAACATTACCTTTAGTCCCAGCCAAGGGCTTTCAGATATAGTGGGGAGATGGAACTCTGGGAAGTAGATGACTTTTGGCTCAAATTGTTCCCTAAGGGGATCAAGAATATTAAAGTCCACAATGAATAATCATGAGTTGCCCTGGGAGTGTGTGTTTCCTACTTATGTGTCTCCCTATTAGATTTCTGTAAATTTCTACCCATTCTTCAAGATGGGCACTGTGTGTATTGGAGAAGAATATGATCAATATTTATGAATAGATTTTTACATCGATTATTTTGCACTCGTATTTTATTTAGAGAATGCTTCATGATTAAGTTAATGATTTCCTTTTGACAATTTTTTAATGTTAAGCAAAGTGTTATAGGTGCAGGAGTTAGAGTTGTGAGTACTAGTCATATAGCTTCTCCACACTACGCTTTTCCCAGAAGGCCTAGAGAGCAGGGGGAGCCTTCCAAACCTATACTGCATATTTGTTTTATTTATTCTTATACAGAATGTTCCAAAGTTTTTAGCTCAGGTAGCTTAGATAGCTTAAAGCTGCATCAAGACTTTTGGGATGTGCTGTATATGGATTTATCACCTTTAGGAAATAAGCTCCTTGAAGGTGAAAATATTTCATGGTTGTTATTTGTATTCCTAGCACATAATGCAGTGTCTGGTACACATTAGTCATATAATAAATTCTTAATGTTTAATTGATTGATGAACTCACTCAACTTCTCTTACATTCTTTACATTTTCTCGATTTTATCACTTAACCTCTCCTTTTCTCTGGTTCCATAAGAAGAAGGGCACTCACTCTTAATTTAGGTAGCTCTTTCCACCTGTGCCTTTGATCCTACACTCTCCTCTTTGCTGCAGGATCTTGTCTTTTCAAGCATTCTCTTCTCAATGGCTCCCTCTCATGAGCCTACAAATAGTCTCAAGTCTTTCTAATCCATAAACAAGGACCATTTCTTGATTCTTCTACTCAATTCAAGTACCATAGTGCCAAATTTTGTGAAATAATTGTCCAACCTTAATAATTTTGCTTTCTTGCAACTCATTCTCAACTCACTGTAGTATCCAATTTTAACTTGTAGATCAGTATTGGTTATTATCGTAAAACATTTGTATTAAAATATCATGGGGAGACAACATGATATAATGACTCGGGGCTAGACTTGGAGTAAGAAAGACCTAGGTTCAGGTGTTACCTGTGTGATCTTTGGCTTTGTGACCAGGGACACAGTCCCTTATTTTCTCTGAGTCTTAAGCCATTTAAAAAAAAAATTCTAGAAAGCTATGGGTGGGTTATAATCTTCATAGGTGGAGAAAATTCCCATTCCAATGAAATTAAAGCTCCCTAGACTGACGTACTAATGTATCTGTACTCACACCCCACCCCCAACCTGGAACTATGGTGTTGTGGTACCACAGGAACTGAGTAGGTGAACTCAGTTTTGTTCTGTCTATTTAAAAATTGTCTGTTAAAGCTTTTCCTTAAGATTGCTCTTTCATATTCATTGGTGGTTGGGGACTAGACTTACATTTGGGGCTTCCTCTTCTTCCAGCTGAGGGCTTTTGCGATATATAAAATTATAACATATACTGTCAATTCCTATTAGAATTCAGATATTTATAGTGAGCTGAGTTGCTAGTGAGATGAAAGTCATGGTAGCAATGATGATATGGGTCAGAAAATGGTTTTTGATGAAAAATAAAATTTTTTCCCACCAGCACTAACTGCTGGCTATTTCTCTATGCATTCTATTTTTTATTTGACTATATAAATTAGAGAACTATTATTCAGTATATATCTATTAGGACAGATGCATTATTTTGAATACAATAATTTTTCACATTTATAAATATAACTCATTCCCAGCTCAACTCACTCCTTGAACTTCTTTACTTCTGTAACTACCATCTGTGGAGGGGCAGCTAGGTGGTGCAGTGGATAGAGCACCAGTGCAGGAGTCAGGAGGACATGAGTTCAAATCTCACCTCAGACTCACTTGACTCTCATAGACTCACTTGATACTCACTACCTGTGTGACCTTGGGCAAGTCACTTAACCCCAATTGCCTCATCCTGGGTCATCTCTAGTCATCCTGATGGATTCAGAAGACGCGGAGAAGTGAGGCTGGTGACCTGCACAGCCCTCCCTCACTCAAAACAAAGTCAAGTGCAAGTCATGTCATTATTTTTCTGAGGATATGGTCTTCTTCGGCAACAAAGGACGAACACACACCATCTGTGGAAACACTTCCCTGAGGTCCCCCCTCCTGACTGGTGACCAAGCTATTGTGAGGACTTATGAAGGTAGATGCTATCCACCTCCAGAGGAGGAGAAAACAACTGCTTTATGGAACTATGTGTTGTCTAGTTTCACATACATATCTGTGACACATGTTGACCTTCTCTAGTGTAAGGTTAGGAGGAAGGGAAATTAATAGCTTGGAATTCAAATGTAACATTTTTTAAATTTAAAAAGAGAAAATAGCCTATTTATGACAAAATGCACTGGTGTTTGACTGTCATTTACTCCTTGTAAATGCGTTTAGTACTTTTTAATAGCACTGGATTGATTGCTCTACAAAGGAAAGACCTCTATTGATCTTTAGAACCACATACTTTGAACAGAGGCATCCTCTGCTTGTCCAATATTTTGTTTATGACAATAACCACAAAGTCAGGATGCAACCCACAAGGCTGATTTAATTTCTATGCCATGCCAGTACTCTCTGCCATCAATGGGACTAGGTTGAACTGAGTTCAACAGTTGTTTGGGAACCATAATGAGACCATAGCCTACTTCATCCTTGACACCAAAGAGTTCTGGGACTATGTCTAAATAGTACAGTGAATCTTTCCTCTCTTATTAGAAATAATTGCCACTTAAAGTCCCCTCAACCCTTGCAGTTAACTGAAAATCAACTATCCACAGAGAATATATTCCTCAGTGGCAAGAACTGGACTTCTGGACATTTATCTGTCATTCTGAGCCTGTTATGAACTTTAAGTATTTGGAATTGTACAGAGTTGGCACCAAGGAAAGAAGTCTGGCCTATAGCACATCCAATTTCAGTGCTATGGATTAGGCCTAAACCTAGGGGAATTTGAACAGAATGGACCATTTTTAGGGTTCTTCATACTAGACAGTCAACTCCAATTGTCTGTACCCTAATACATGCCCTCATTCCCATCTCCCTACATATTTTTCTCTAAACTGATCTCTCTGCCTCTACCCCCCCAACCCCATTCTAATTAAACCTTTAAATTGCTACCAGAACTAATCTGATTTATGCATATATTTTTTCATGCCTTTCCTCTCATTCATTAAAAAAAATCAACAGTTTCTGACTCCTGGATGATGCAGTTCAAACATTTTTTCCTAAAATTCAAGGATCCTGCTTTCGACCAGGTATATATTAGGCTCAAATTCAAGTTTATGATTTGGAGAGACTGGATTAATGAAGACAATAAAAACAGCACTGAGTGTAAACAAACACTCAGCAAGGACATAAAGGAGTAGCTCTCCAGTTCACCCTCAGAGGGAACTGGTCAGATCAACAACCTTAACCTTTACATGAATAACTAATTCATCAAATCCTTCCCTTCATATTGCCATTTTATAGAAGATTCCCTCCAAAGTCCATTAGCTTATCCTCATTGTGGTTCTCCATGTCTGAAAGCAATGCATGTACTCAGGATCATTAGTATTACACAATCCAATCCACCACAATCACATTAATTTCAAGGTCTGGGCATTATTCATCTGTATACACTCCATGCTGTGATCAAACTGGACTACTCTCTGTCCTCCAAACACATCTTGCACATTCTCTTTTTTGTGTCTTTGCTCATTTTTTTTACACTTAGGATGTCCTGTCTCTTCTCCTTCACTTGATGATAGCATTCTTCAAAGTCCATTTCATGTTGAACACCCTCTATGCATCCTTCCCAGATTTCTTCTATTAGAAATAGCCTTCCCTCTTTAGCCTTAAATGTCACTTTGTTTTTATATCTCTCAAATGCACTTATGTATTCTTATATTATTATATGAAGCCTTGGCAAGACACATCATGTGTTAATGAGTACCACATACAATGTCTGGAATATATTAGGTGTCTAACATATGCTTATTGAATATATCTATCTATCCATCTCTACCTATCATCCATCTATCTATCTATCTATCTATCTATCTATCTATCTATCTATCTATCTATCTATCTATCTAATTTCTCTCCATATTTGTCTAATCCTATCAGACTATCAGATTAACTCTATCAGAGCAATAATTTTATCATTTTAAGTTTGCATTTCAAAATCACAGAATTAAAGGTGGCAGCGCTAGAAATCCAAGTGGACATCATCTATTCCAGTCCCATCCTTTTATACATATGGGGAAACTGAAGCCCAGAATAGATATATGGCAGAATCGGCATTCAATGCAGGCCTTTTAATTTCAGGTCCATTACTGCTGCTACTAGACTACACAGCACAGTGTCCTAGAAATAGAAGGTCCTTGTTAGATTATAGGATCATTTATTTAGACTTAAAAAGGAGCTTAGTGGCCATCTAGTCCAACCACCTTATTTTACATATTAGGAAACTGAGGCTGAGAGAAATTAAGAGACTTTACCAGGGTCAAATAGCTAGTAAGTATCTGAGGTAGGATTCAAACTCAGATCTCCCTAACTCCAACCTCAATGTTCCCTCAACCTAAAATTTTCTAGCAGTAAGTTAATAAAATGTTTTTCAAATTTATTTAATTGAACCACCCTATGACTTTCTTAAGAGGTAGCTAGGTAGGGCAGTGGATAGAGAGCCAGTCCAGGAGTCAGGAAGATCTGAGTTCAAAGCCTGCCACACATACTTCCTAGATGTGTGGCCTTGGGCAAGACATTTAATCTTGTATGCTCCAATTCCTTTTCTGTAAAATGAGCTGGAAAAGGAAATGGCAAACTACTTCAGTATCTTTGCCAAGAAAATGCCAAATGGGGTCATGGAGAGTCAGACACAATTGAAATGACTCAATAACATCAAAGCCACATGACCTTTCTAAAGTGAATTTAAATCTCAAACTTATCTTCTAATACATTAACCAGGCAAAAACAAACTTTTTGGAAAGTTGCTGGTCATGGCTCTCTGTTTTGTGATGTGATGCATGAGAATTATCAAAGGATAATTCTAGAAATAAACTGCAGAATTTCTTCAATTTAGTGTAGCTAGGAGTAAAAACATGAATGAGATTTGGCAAGCTTCATTTGAGTTTTCAGAGCTGCCCCTTGAGTAACATACAAGCTTAATGCCATTCCATGTTGAACACTGTCTTATATTTGCGCAAAAAATAATTTAAATCCAAAGCTCTTCTGATATGATGACCAAGGGTAAATAGATTGCATCCTAAAAATTCTATGGTTTTGTGGTCACATAAAATTATCTAAAGAATTGAAGATGTACCACTCATGACAATACCATATACAGTGAATGGGGCTACCCTGCAGACCAAACATACACTTTTGACTCAGTCAGCTTTGGAAAGGGCAGAAAATTTCCCATCATCCTAGGATCCAAAATTGACTTATCTTAAGAAAGGTTCTCTCCATCACCTTCCCAACAATTGCTATTTTCAGAACGCCTGTTGTTCAATCAGGGCACCTATAGAGACTTAAGTGATGCCTTCCAACATGATTTCAAGTGCGTCTACCTTCTGTCATCTGAAGATGTTTTGTTTGTGAATATAGGTAATGAGTTTAGAACAGAATACAGGATATTCTAACCATCAGAAAGCCAGCTCCAGTGCCCTATCATTTCTTTTTGTTTCTAATGCTCCTCATCTTCCCTGTCCTCATGTATGTTTACTTGTGCTGACTATAACAGGTAGGAAATAAGAATATCAACATTTAGCCTTCAAAGGGGGACTCATTTACTGGAACTCCAAGTTTATAAACTAGGGTTATAAATCTCTCTGAAATATTGCAATCTACATAACAGAATGAAACCATATGAATGACTGAAGTGCCTTTAACCTTTCATTGTTTAAAAGCACAGTTATTTCCTTATTTTTTTTCAGGAAAAAAAGACATCTAAACATATGAGGTAGAACACACTATTGTCAGATATATATAGCAAAATTTATTTTTCAGAGTGGCCTATGCTTTTTTATTTCTTTCCAGTCATTGTAATTTATATCAAGCCTGTCAAGAACCCAGAAGGAAAATATATTTTACAGCTGTCCATAGGTCTTTTGTTATGCAAGAAAGGAATAATTTCACTTTGCTTACAACGAGTTGAAAAAAATTCTTTTGCTTCTCATCAATGTGAAGAGCATAGAAGACAAACCTTTAAAGTAAAGATCAGTGAAAGGCATTTGGGAGCATAGATGTTCAGATTTTGACTATTTAATTAAAAGAATCAGTTAAGCAGTGATTAGAAAAGGATCTGGACTGGAATTCTCAAGCACTTGGTTCTAGGAGCAGCTGTGTGAACTTGGGCAGATCACTTGGGAAGTCTCTCTGGCTTTCAGTTTCCTCATCTTTTATATGTACAGGTTGGACTAGATGAACTCTAACATTTTCTATGGTAAAAAAGACTTTTATAACTCTAAGCATAGTAGTTAGATATTGTAATAAGAGTAATGCCATGATGCAGATAATTGCTTTCTATAAGCAAGAGTTCATTAGTAAGAATTTTAAATAAATGAACATATGCAGAATTGGTAAATATGCTATAAAATTGCAGGGTATTATAATACTTTTAATTATTAGTTGTGATTAATAATAACTAATAGCACAAATGTAATTAATATGAGAAGAAGAAGCCTGCCATTTGGAGTTTCCTATCTAAATGAATCATTCTGGCTAACTAAATGTGAAGCTCAGTTGTTCCTGAGCACTCCATAAGTAGTATAAATGCCATCATAGTAAAAATGTAACAAAAATAATTTTAATGTTTGTACCCTTTAAATTTTGATGCTATGGACTAAGCATCGGTTGCTGCACCCTAGTTGCAACTTGTATCAATAACTACAGGGAAGGGGAGGGAAGATAAGCTTTTATATATTTACTACATGCTAGTACACTGTGCTAAGTACTTAAAAATATTATTTAAAATATTATTTCACTTATTCCTCACAACAAATCTGCATGTAGGTGCTGTTATTATCTCCAGACAGAAGCAAACAGAAGTTAGGTGATTCATCCATGGCCATACTGCTACTAGGTGTGTAAAATAGAATTTGAACTCAGACCTTCCTGAGTCCAGGTCCAGGGCTTTATCCACTGTACCACCTAGCTGCTTCTTGAGATTATGGAAATAAAGATGACAGTAAAACCAACAGAATTATGATCAAATAAAGGGACCAATGTTGGTTCTTGATGAGAAGAAAAAACAGTTTCCATCCAGACTTCGTCCAGTGGTAGAAGTTTGCATCTTTCACTAAAAGTGTTGTAAAACTCCCTTTGGGATGAACAGTGGTAATGTGGGAAGATGTATATTTCAAATGCAGATTTGAAGTCAGAAGATGTGGATTTAGGATCCCATTCTGCCATTTACTATCTGTATGACTATAGCCAAGTAACTTCCCTTTTTGGGGTCTCAGTTTCCTCATTTGTCAAAGAAATGAGAGGTACTAGATAATCTTTAAGGTTCGTTTTAAATCTCAAATCTTATGAATCTTTGAATTAATGTCACAGATTTGCGTCGTAATATATTTCTATACCCATTAGAGACTTAGATAAGAAAAATAAATGTGTGATATCCTTGTTGAATATGATTTGTACCCAATATGTTATCTTTCACAAAGTAGAATCACATTTTAATTGTTAAAATAATCTAAAAGCTATAATACTATTATCTGAGTTTCCTTCCTGAGGCATTAGAGTGCCTATATACATTTATGCATATATGTATATGTATCTATGGCATCTTTGTTAATTGAATTGGATCCAACAATTAGATTTTGGTTTAATCAATGAGCATTTATTAGACACCTAATGTGTGCCAGGTACTAAAGATACAAAGACAAAAAAGCAAATATCTGATTTCTAATAGCTTACGTCATACTGGGAGAAGCAACATATACACATATAGGTATATATGAAATATCTATAATGTAAATTCAAAATAATCCTAAAGGGTAGACTTGATCAATAACCCCACAGGTTATCTGACTGAATCAGAACCCACAACGAAGTTGACTTCAGAGATATTTCCCTCATTATCTATAAAGACCATTGTAACTTTGTTGCCCATCTCATAGATTTTGGATCCCATAGACAGTTACATGCCTTTGTATTCATACTGTGGGTTGGCAAGTGACAAGGGTTAACAATGGGGAAATGGGGAAAGAAGCGGTTCAGATATTATTGTCAGTATGTTTTCCTTTGACCCTCAGACTAATCTTGTACTGATGGAAAGCTAGGCATTGTCACCCCCGCTTTGTAGATGAGGAAACAGAGGCACAGAGATTTTAAGTGACTGAATTAAAATATTACAATTAATTAATTGCTGAGTTGTTAAAACCAGATCTCGAAAATCCAGCCATCAGCCTTTGTACAACACTATAATACAAAGCTAGGAATAGACCAGAATTAGAACTCTAATTTGACTTTAACCTCAACCACGTGCACTAGATCACAAAGCAGAACTGGGAATAGATCTCCACCACCCCAGTGTTTTTTCTACTTGGATTATGTAGCAAATATGTACCCATTTTTTTTTTCTTACCTGATATCTTAAAAATACTTCACAAAGACAAAGAACCTTAATGTTTTCCAAATAAGGAAGATATCAGTGCCCAATTAGGTGAATTAAAAGGTATCACTGCCCCTATTAAATAGTTAGAAAAGGTGTTATCCTTCAAATAATCTGATAATGGGGATCACCCCTACAGTTTGAGTTACTAACCCCCTATATTAAACATTCTTAATCTTTTTTGTGTGTTTCATGGACCCTGCTGGAAGCCAAGAAAAGCTTTGGACTACTTCTCAGAATGTCTTTGAATGCATAAAATAAAAAGACAAAAGAAGCCATATGAAAATGCAATTATCAAAATAATTTTTAAAAATTCATGGATCTCAGGGTAAGAAATTGTTCCTTATACTGTTCCCTTTCCAACACTTATAACAGAAAATGGAGGGCATGCATATAACATCACATTGTGTTGTGGTCCACCAAAGAAGTAAACTACATTAAGTATAAATCGACAACAAAAATTACCATTTAATGTAATATGTTCATTTTTATCTGAGCACATATGAAAGGCAAAGTATATAATATGAAGCGAGACTGTTACCAAGAGAATGCAATACTAATTGAAAAATTTAGTTATTTATATAGCAGAATTGACTAGAAGCATGTCTCTGATATCAGCAAAACTGACACTTGTCATTTCCTTAGAACCCTTCAATCTGTAGGAGTAAGAACAACAGATATTAGGTTGATCATTTAACAGATAAGAAAATTGAGACCCAGAAAAGTGTCTTGTTCATGATCACACAACTTGAAACTTTTAGAAGTGGTTTTGAATGATACCTGTCTGGATTTCAAATTGAGTTCGCATTCTTCCACACCAAACCACTCAACCTATCATAGGTTACACAATGACCTGAAATCAATTGCTTGACTTCTCAGTGGGAATAGGTGGGGAGGGAGTGAGGGAGAGAAATTGGAACTCAAAGTTTTAAAAATGAATGTGAAAAATTGTTTTTATTTGCAACTGGGAAATAAGACATCCAGACAATGGGGTATAGAAATCTATCTTGCACTACAAGAAAATAGGGGAGATGGGGATAAGCAAAGGGATGAGTGTGATAGAAAGGAGGGTAGATTGGGGGAAGGGGTAGTCAGAATGCATACTGTCTTGGGGTGGGCAGAGGGTAGAGACGGGAAGAAAATTTGGAACTCCAAATCTTGTGGAAAGGAATGCTGAAAACTAAAAATAAATAAATAAGTAAATAAATAAAAAAATATGATCAATTTAATTTTTTGTGATGTATTCAGTCTCCTCTCTTGGAGTCTGTCTCTTTCCCTAATAGAAAGTAAGCTTCTTGAGGGCAGAGTCTATTTCATTATTGATTTTGTATCCCTAAACTACTTAATATATACCCACTTAATAAATACCCCCCCTCCACTTTAAAAAAAAGTTTTCCTTGATAGAATGTAAACTCCTTGAGTGAGTCCCAGTGAAGTGATTAATCATCTGTTTTATAAATGTTTTTATTTCTTCAGTTGATAACTGTCATATCCAGTTCTACCATTCAAAGTCCCTACTTTGTACAACCAGTGTGCTAATAACTGATGAGACTAGCCTATGAAGGCAAAATAATAATGTTGTAATTGAACTATAGAAGAGTTCTATAGTAGATGAGCTAAATAAAAAAATACTCAACAGCAATTATTTTTGCCCTAATCTCTGCGGTGGTTCCACAAAAACAAAACAAAAGAAAACAAAACAAAAAACAAAACAAAAGCAACAAAAAAAACCAAAAAAACTTGTCTTCAAAGAAATTTGTTAATTTTATTCAAATTATGGAAACATTACTAAGATAGACATCACTAAACTATGCATTGTTATACTGAAAATCCAATCCAAATATATTATGGAGTCATGATAAAAGAATGAAGAAGCATTTGTGTCTTTTTGCACACCTCCCCTAAACCTCCCCTATAGATTATCTCTTCCAATTCAAGAAAGAAAGTTTAAAGACAGATATTGCCTTTTTCATCTCCATGAGAAAAGATTCTTCTCCAACTCGGATACCTTTATTTGTCTCGTTTCTCTCCCAGCTTCTTTTTTCAAGGATATTTTCAGTTAGCTTGGCAGCTTTCATTGTTATGCCTGAGCTTTAGTTTCTCCATTCTTCCTCGCTGACATCTTGACCTTGAGATAAGTTTCTCCTGAAGGCCACTTTTCTTTTTCCAACTGTCAGTCCCAAATATATCAAAATACAAAATTCAGACATCGTTTTAACATATATCTATACCAATTATGGAGGAAAAATTGTGTAGAAGAAATGGAGTAAAACATATTGTCAGAGAAATATATGCTGAGGGAAGAGCGAAGACTGACCAAGCAAGAGGAAGGGGTACATGATAGACAGTCCACAGGCTCCACTTGTACCCACAAGATGTCAAGAAATTTAGAGGAACCCCAACTCCTCCCCTAATAATTGTGAATGCATTCTCTAGGTGGCATTTACAAAAGGATATGGACAAGAGTTGCATAGCATGAGGAGAAAGGGAGGGTTGGATGGCTATCTACATTGATGAAGGGAATACCCACATTGATGAGATCATAGACCCATCAATATTGCAATTTTTTGGACTTTTGCAATTGGACAATTGCAACTTTTGGACTTTTTCAAGATTACTAAAAGGTGAAACGTTTTTCTATGGGTCTTTGCTATGAGTAGTGACCAGAAATAGAACAAAATTCTCATTTCTACCATGCACTTTACTTTCTGAATCTTTTCTGACAAGTGAAATAATGCTATACCTATCTTGCCATGTGATCTGATTCTTCTAAATTCAATTTGTCAGCATTAAACAGTGTTTTTTGGATCATGCTTAAGAAATAATCAGAAATATCACACACTGTTTGCAAAGCAACTTTGTTGAATATGTTTATTGAATAAAATAAACTTAGAAGAGTTATTTCCCTGGGACAGGAAAAAATAAAACCAAGTAAAAATGGCTGTAGAATAGATCTGCTTTTCACTTGAGTTATTCAGGCACTCCAGAACTTTTAACAGACTATCCGATTAGTCATCATGTACCAAGGACCAAAAAGCAATGGTATAGAAAGTTGGGTGCTTGTTCCCTTTCTTCTCAATCCTTGACTGCTCTTTGGCCTTAAATTTAGGGGAGAGAGAGAAGGATAAAACTGTCTATGTATTAGACCCAATTGACTTAGGAAGCTTCTATTCATTTTTACCCTCTGTGCTGAGACCCTATTGGTAAAATGAGAAATTTCTTAAACTATACTTTGTCTGGATTCAAGACTCATCTGGTCTTCTGGGATATTTTGGTTTGGTTTCTAGTCCAAGTGTTACCTCAAAAAGCTGGTCCAAACAGTACTGAGGTAAAGGAAATTGGCAACTAAGTAAATAATAATTGGCTTGATTGTATTCTCTTTTATAGTGGTTTTTATGGCAGGATCAGTGTGAATAGCATTTTATCGGTTGACATATTATATGGGGAAAGGTAGTATGATGTATTGCAAAGAGTATCGGAGTTCAGAAATTTGGGTTCAAATCCCAGCATTTGCTGGTTGACATGGGTCACTCGGATCGCCTATATGAACCTCAGTTCTTTCAGTTTCTTCTTCTACAAACATTGGGACAATAAAGGAGAATATACTTTTTGCCTCACAGAAGACTGCTGTGAGAGAAACTCTATACTATAGGTAGAAGAGTGGATAGAGTGTGGGGCAAGATATCAGGAAGACTCGTCTTCCTGAGTTCAAATCCAGCCTCAGGTACTTATTAACTGTGTGACTCTGGGCAAGTCACTTAATCCTATTTTCCTCACCTGTAAAATGAGCTGGAGAAGGAAATGTCAAACCACTCCAGTATCTTCGTCCTGAATGAGGTCACTAATAGTTGAACATGACTGAAATCTACTGAACAAATCTATAAACTAAATCATTATACTCTTTTCTGCATATTCACATGTGAAATATATATATATATATATATGGCAATATATATAAGGTAAATATATAAGGCAAGCATTAGAGTAAGGAAGGGAAAAAAGTTTATATAGAGAGTCTGCTATATGCCAGGCACCATGCCAAGAGCTTTTTACATTTGATTCTCATTTTTATAGTTGAGGAAACTATGTCAAACAGAGTTTATGAGATACTTGCCTCAGATTATATAGTTTCTAAGTGTCTGAGGTCAAATTTGAACTCAAGTCTTCTTGACTACAGACCCAGTGCTCTATCCACTAACTAAGTTCTAAGTCCTGCCTCTTACATATACTAGCTTTATGATCACATACAAGCCATTTAATTTTTTGGTATCTCTAGCAACTTTCTAAAACTATAAATTTAAGTGAGTTACTATTCTGCATTCCTTGAAAGAATCTCATTACCAGAATTTCCTTATACCAACAAAGTCACAGATCTACATTTTCCTGCCTTCCCCATAAAAAACAGGAGGAATTTAAAAATACCCATATTTTGTGCACCTGATATAGAGAATGAATTTAGAGAACTGATAGGTATCTGGTACAAACTGGATCATTTTTCAGGTGTATATAGAATCAGTTAATCAGAATCAATAAAAAGAACTTATAGAGGCATGAGATCACAGGAAGTCATTTTCTTCTAATTGCCTTTTTACTTGGTTGGCCAGTTTGTGAGTTAGCTTATCTTAAAGATGAGCTACATTAATTTCTTAGAGTAGCATAATGGAAATTTGAGATTTGAAATGACCACATGAGAAATTCAGTGCTTATTGATTCATTGGAAATAGAAGGCCTAGAGATTTTGTTTCATTTGCTTTAGTTGAGGTTATGCTTCAGAGCACAGCAACTCAAATCAACAAGGAATGTTCATTAGGCACCAATGTTAGTCAAGGCATTATTTTATTCTAGGATTAAAAAATGAAATTGAATGTTTCCTGTCTTCCAGAAGCTTATATTCTATTAATGGGGTTAACACATTGTCAAAAAGAAGTATAAAATATCAGAATGTGATAGGGATAATGCTAAGTACTTTTCCCTATGACCACCAGTTTAACATGGAGGATAGAAGATTAGAGTTGAAGTGAGAGAGACCTATGTCCTGTCTCAGACATTCAGTAGCTTGGGACCAGGAGCATGTCACTTAAGTTCTCTGTGCTTTGTGAGGATCAGATGTGTAAGGTCCTTTGTAAACATTGTAGAATCATAACAATGAGCTATTATTATAACCAATACTGCTACTATTGTTCTACATTGTTATGCTATAATATTATTTTTGAGAATAATAATATTGTTGTTATTGTTAAATAATAAAATAATAAAAAATAATATTGTTATTGTTAAATTTAGATTCTAATTAGTGTAAATATTGAATTTTGTGAATTAGTTGAACCATAACTGATTAGCATATGTTACATGTTTATAACTTTAAATACTCAAATTAAATATTAAATATTCAAAAAATTCAAACAAATTTGAATTTATGTACTACTACTACTACTACTACTACTACTACTACTACTACTACTACTACCATTACTACTACTACTACTGCTGCTGCTGTTGCTGCTGCTACTACTGCTACTACTACTACTGCTACTATTGCTATGGCTACTACCACTACTACTATTACTGCTGCAGCTATTGCTACAGCTCTTGTTGCTGGTACTACTATTCCATTCTCTGTAGTTGAATATTGATAGGCCAAAATCCATTTTCATTCTTTTATTTGCATTTTGGAAAAGATAGTTGCTATTATCTTGATGATGAGACTATGATTTGGTGACCATTTAGTCTCCTTGTGTTATTTAGCATGTGATGAGAATATAGACTTAGTTGTAGCAGGATGATAGCTTATTTCAGTCGCCTGTCCTTTGGAATCAAGTTCATCTGGGTTTGAAAAGATGACTATATTTAGAGGAAACATTTATTGAAATTAAAGGATAAAAAATTATAATAGAACCAACTGTAATGGTAATTTAAATGGGAAGATATTTCCCATTCATTAATAGGCCCATGTGGCCCATCTGAGTCACATGAAAGCTTGAGTCATATGAGTCTATGGAGGAAGGAGTTTTCCTGAAGGGGTGGAGCAGGAAGAGTGGAATAGAAAGAGGCAGAGCTAGAGCAGAGAAAAGAGGAAATTGGTCAAAGCAGTCAGAACTGACAGAGAGAGAGGAGGCAGACAGGCTTGTGAGTGTATGTGGGAAGCCTACCATGGGGAAGTCTTGGGGATGATGTTGTCCTCTGCATTGTTATTGTGTATAGATTTTTGTTACTATGATGGATTTGGCTTTCTGGTATTAGAATTTGGCTTTCTGATCAATGTTTTGGTTCTTTCTTCCATGTGGAAAAGTCTGTTATATTTTGCGATTCAGAATTACACTGGGATATTCATGGCTGCTGTAGGCACTGTGAACATCGTGGTAGCACTGCAAAAGGAGACTAGGGTGGGACTGCAAAATATCAGACCTCTATTTGGAGGCAGGAAGGTTTTGGAAGAAGAAATGAATGTTCCAGCGTGAGAGAATTTGTGTTATTCCTCCCTAGTAAGAGAATGAACCGAAGGCACAGGGCTCAGTGAAAACTGAGAACCAAGGCTACAGAAGGGAGAACCCAGAGACTTAGAAAGATGTTTACAGGGAATACCAATAGAACCAGGGAAAGAAATGGCAGAGCTATGGTTGAGCCTTGCTAAGAAGCTATTGAATTATTTGTAAAAGTAGAGACAAGCTGCTGGAGGAGAAAGCTCAAATGGAAAAGGAGTTAGCTGATTTGTAAGGGAAGTTTTCTACACTGAACTCTCATTTAGAAGAGCAAGCTAAAAAATATCCGGTAGTAAAAGAAAAAGCTGTTGCTGGTTTAACTCCCAGGAGGTGGCAAAAAGTTAACAATAGGAAAGTGAATTCAATCCTTACACAGACTGGGCTTGATTTGGCCCCAAACACTTGCCAGCAGGATGCCTGGGAAGAGAATGAAATAAATGAGGATACTGAGGTTTGGCAAGTAGTAAGAAGGAAGCAAGAGACTCAGGGCCCTGACACAGTGTTTGGGGACTTGAGGATTTTACTTGGCAGGAAGTCATAGATATTTTGAGTTGGTCCACCTAAAGAATGGGAGAATCATTGGTATCTTGGATGGTGAGAATCAGTGAAAAAAGATAAATTTCCTCAAGAGAGAAGAATAAATAGCCTGCAGATTCAAAGTCAGAATAGATTGACAAGAAAAGAATTGTTTACTGCTCTATTGAGAGCAGGGGTAGATTTTGGAAGAATAGAGGCCATTCCAACTCATGAACTAATATAAAACATATCGAGGAAAGAGGCTTGATATTAGACTGAACAGGGAAATAAGAACCACCCCCACAGATCCTCTTGAAACATTATATCTAAGTTTGTCACACCTTCAGGAAGAATAGGAAATTGGCCAAGACCCAGCTAAGATTAAAGAAAGTATTCCTGTAGCCAGAATGTTGACCCCAAAACTTCAAATTAGAAAGCAGTAAACAGCAGTGAATGAGGCTATGATAGTGCATTATGGACTCCAGAATCATGGCTGATCCTATCTAAATTACTTCTGGTTTTATCTCCTTGTTTCTTTTTGTTTTTTTGTGTGTTAAATTTGTTTGTCAGATTTGTTTCCTGCAGGCTTAGTACCCTCCACCTGCAAATGCCTGATTGCTTAAGCCAGATGGCACCTCCTGTCCACGACTGTGATGTGTCACCCCTGGACCTGGCATAGAGCAAGCTCTGGATACCAGCTAATGAAATGACCCTTGCAATGGGACCTCTTGGGGCAGGGACAGCCCTCTGCACCCAATTTCAGCAAGAAGTAGCTGTGGAAGAAGAGACCTTTGCCTTTGATCCCAAGATTTTGGGCCCCATTTGTTTGAGGAGGAAATGATGGGGTACTTGTGCTCAAGCCTCACGTGCTTATTTTGTGTGACCCTTGTTATAATGTTGTAAAGTTCTGTTCACACCAGTTGTCTAAGACATTGCTTTATATGCTTACTTTCTGTTAACCCTGTTAAAATTCTGTTGATCCTAGTTGCCCCACTGACCTATGTAAAGAATATGAAAGATCTTGAGGCTGTATGTAATGGTAATTTAAATGGGAAGATCTTCTCATTCATTAATAGGTCCTTGTGACCTGCCCGGATCACATGTAAGCCTGAGTCACATGAGCCTGTGGGGGGAGGAATTTGCTGAAGGGGTGAAGCGGGAAGAGTGTTACAGGAAGAGGTGGAGCTAGAGAACAGCTGAGAGGAAATTGGTCAGAGCAGTCAGAACTGAGGGAGAGAGAGAAGGCAGATAGCTAGGCTTGTGAGTGTTTGTTTGTGAGAAGGCCCTAGAATAGGAAAGCCTTGGGGATGGCATTGTCCTCTGCATTGTTACTATGTATAGATTTTTGTTACTAAAATGGATTTGACTTTATGGTGTTGGGATTTGGCTTTCTGGTGTCTGAATAAATGTTTGGGTTCTTTCTTCCATGTGGAGAGTCTGTTGTATTTCATGATTTATAATTGCACCAGGATATTCATGGCCACCATAGGCACTGTGAATATTGTATTGGCACTACACCAACGTGATGAAAATGACTACTTTGACTTGTTCTGTCTTAAAAGCTTCTCAGTACAGAATGTTTGAAAATGTCATCCACTTTTTGGCATTCTTTCCTTTGAGAAACATATCTAAATTAAAAGAGATCTCATAAAATTATTTGGTATTTGGTCTATATCTTTTTTTATATGTAATAGTAGGAGAAATTCATTTTCTTTAGTTCAGTTTTTTCTGGGTGCTAATCAAAACTCAGTGCCCAGGAGTTGGAATAGCAGTTCTTCACCAAACAAGAACACTGAAATCATTGTAGTGCCCCATCCTAGGATGCTTAGAGGATAATGAAGTGATCCACATTACCAGGGGCCCCAGCTTAGCACATGGCGTTGCTTTCTGATGATACTATCAGAAAGGCAGCAACACATTCCCAAGAGAAGCCTGGCTTGTCACACTGTATAAATAGCCACAGAAACATCATAGCTTAAATTCTGCTTTGCTACAGCACAGAAAGTGAATAAATTAGAACATTTCAAGGAGAATTTCTTAGAAGAAACTGCTATGAATGACCATTGCTGCTTTTTCTTATGGAGCTAATTATGCTTTTCCATACATATAATTCAAAGCTAGACAAAAGCCAAGAAAAACCTTCTAATCAATACTTCTGCAATTTCCAAGGGAAGAAGACTTAAAAAACCCCTCAGTTTTGCCTCTAAATTTTTGATGTATTCTATAAAAATAGCAGTAGTATTATAAGATTAAAATGGATTGTTCTTTTTTGCTGCCCATTTGGCCTCATTATTTTTTTTGGAAGAATACTGAATTTTTTTGCATGAGAAAAAATGTAAGGGATTTTTTAGTTTATTCTGAAGTGAAACTTGTTGATTTTACCTTTCCCCTTGCCCCTTGCAAAAATCATAGTAATTTCTTTTTAAGTTTTATTTGTTTTGTTTTTATATTACAAATATTTAGAGATTATGTCCATTTTGGTGAATATCATATAACCAAATAAAACAATGACATGAAACTAACAATATTAGTGACCTCCTATGCATGTAACATTCTCTCCCTCCCATCTCAATCCAACTAAAATAAAAAGACAAAAGAAAACAAATTTCTCATAAGAAATATGCACAGTCCAGCAGAACAAAATCTTTCCTTGGCTGTATAAAAATAATATAGATTTCTCTTTTTGTACCATCAAACTATCACCTCTCCATAATGAAGTAGATAGAATGTCACACCATTGGTCCCCTGGAATCATGGATGGTTGATTGTATTTTATTGATCATAGTGGTTACACTTTTCAAAGTTCTTCATCTTTACAGAGTTGTTATTGCACAATTTTTTCTCCTGGTTCTGCTAATATATTTGTCATTAGTTTATAAGTTTACACAATTGTCCATATTAAAAATTTTAATGGTATAGCACAAAGTGGCTCTATTTCTTCTCATTTCATTTTGTACCAGTTCATATAAGTCTTTCCAAATCACTCTGAAATAGCCTATTTCCTCATTTTTTTTGTATTACAATAGCATTCTATAACATTCATAAACTACAACTTATTTACCCATTCCTTAATTGGTGGACATCCCTTTAGTTTTCAGGATTTATTTTTACCATCCCAAAAAAAGAGCTGCTGTAAATAGTTATGTACATGTAGGACCTTTTCCCATTTCTTTGATGCGTGTATTTGTGTTATATGTGCTTATGTGTCTAGCCTTAGTCATGGTAATAGCTGGGTTATTTAATGTGTATGATTCCAAATTGCTTTTCAGAGTCATTGTATCTATTCACAGGTCCCAAAACAGTACCTAAACATGACTTTTTCTGTGGTCTCTCCAACTCGTATCATCTTCCTTTTTTTTGGTCATTTTTGTCTTCCTGACAGGTATGAGATGCAATTCCAGAATTGCCATGGCAATTACAGGGGAAAAAAGATAGACTGCAACCCCCTTGGCCAGATTTATAAATATTTCTGAATAATTCTTATCTTAAAACTTTTAATTTCAGATTTTTATTGATGTGTCCAAAGGGTCATTATAATACAAAAGCAAATACTATAATACAAACTAATCAATCATTAGTCACCTTAAAAAAGAAACAAGCTGAGATACTCTTACATGTGTAGTTAATTGTTTTTGACAATATGGTTATTGCTTGTGAAAGGTAGCTCTGTTTAGAACATCTTCTATGGCAGTCTAACTTGAGCTAAAGTGAGGTGTATGTTTCCCCTGGAAAATTGCTACACCAAGACAATGCAAACTCCCAGGGAGCAGTTGTGATGGAAACATTATGAAGGCAGACTCCTTATAAATGAAATTGAAATGTCTGTGGAGAACCTTACCTAATACCCTCAAGCAAAAACAAAAACAAACTGAAGGAACTATTTCCTACACACACTGTATGACTTTCTTCTGATGATATTTCTGATTTCTATGACTCAGTTAGAGGTATTTCAAAATTTGGTCGGTTAAGAACCCCTGAATTTTGTTAATTTTACTGAAGAACTGTAGTAAATATATGCTTAAGAACAGTAAAGCTATGAATGAGAGCTTGAACCACTTAGTACTATAAATTAGGTGAACACATAATAATAATCTGATGACAAGCACAGTTATTTTTGGCTATAGAAATGTTGTGAAATGAGTGAAATTGATTACTTATATTTCTGATGAAGGGTTTTAAACCGAACATTGTTGAATCTTCCAGGATATTAATAACCAAGAGCTGCTTGAAATAACCATGGCAACAAACAGTGGCTAAGTACAGTACAATCACCCTGATTACCATAGAATTAGCACAAAACAAATGTTTATTCTTTTCCTAAATAGATGTATTATGAAGATGATAACAGCTTCATATCCATCCCGAATTGTACACTAGTTGCCCCTAAGCCAATGGCAAGACATTTTTCCAGTTTGGACATTTTAGTACTGAATTTTTTTTCTCAAAAAGGGGGAAGGAGTTGATAACCATTTCTTGACATTTTCTTTCTCTTTCTCCCTTCCCCCGATGCAATAAATCAGAAAACATAAAATATAAATTGATTCATTGATTACTGTACTGTTAAGGGGGGTGGCATGTCTGTTGATTGCAGGGACTGTAGTTTTCACCTTTAGAAATGTGCCTTGGAGCTTCAGATTCCAATGGCCAACTGGGATTGGATTTTCTTTGAAGTCAGAAAGATTTTGATTTGTTTAGTGTCCAAAGGGCAGGATGCCCAAATGGCTCATTTACAAAATGATTTGCCATAAAGACCAAATCAAAAAAGCCAAGTATATACTGTGTGTGTGTGTGTGTGTGTGTGTGTGTGTGTGTGTGTGTAGAAAGAGACAGAGAGAGACAGAGAGACAGTATTATAGAGAGGCAAGGGATATGAGGTGAACAGAAGGATGCACAACTCTGCAAGACTCTATGGATTTCTTTTCTATATCTGACAAAGAAACATACATGGTAACTATCTTGATGCCCAGCAAGTTGAAGCTGAAATCTAGTCACAGCCTATCAGTTTCACATCATTGTGAGGCATAGTGACAGCTGGCAGTCGGCTGTTTTCAAAAAACCCTTTTACAGTATACAGCACCATGCTTCGACACACGATTGAAGTAATTAGCTGCCGAGCGGCTGAATGTACCCCGCAGAGCACTGGTGTCTCGTCTGACACATCTGGGCACAGAAAGTAATTGAAACAGCTGCTTCTGCCCATATGGCAGCAAAAGCTGGTGGTAGAGAGCCTGCTGCCTGGGCTGCACCAACCTCAGGCAAATTAGCCATCATTAATCCCAGAATCTGACCAGCATACGCAGAGCCACTAATCAAGACATCTGGGGAAGGGGGTGGGTGCGTGAAGGGAGACTGAGGAGAGGGGCCCTTTTAAGATTTCTAAATGGCATCCAAGTTAAAACTTGTAGTCCCCCTCCTCCTGCGTACTCTTTCTCAACCTGCTTGATTAAGACCGCCTCTCTCTGCTAGTGTTGTTCATTAGGCGATTACAAAAATAGCAGGGCAACTTTCTGAAAGTGTCACCCTGATGTATGCACATGTCTGGCATCATGCGGGATTATAAATAACTACGTGTAAAGTGAGAACCTGGAGTATTTTTGCATCTCGGTGGAAGTGGCATTGAAACCCAGGGAAAGTACTGTAACACAACACCCTGCTCTGAGAATAGACACCATAAGAGTAAAACAGCAACGAGAGTGGGGAGCATCTGGCTTTCAAGAATTTGTCTTCTGTTGTGATTGTTGTTTTTTAAAGTATGCTAGGATGACTAGCTGCGGCTCTGATGGACGACATTGGTGACTTTGATGTGAAATTTGTATCCCGTAACTTCGCAAGACAGAGTTCATTGCTACACGATGTCCAGTTTAGCATAAGGAAGGTCAGCTGCCATCTGGTAGGTGAGGGAAAACGCTCTCCTACCTGGCTAAGCCAGCCACTTAAAGAGGTTTTATTGACTAGCCATCCACATTTTGGGATGCGAAGACAAGCAAATCTCATTTACACCCTCCAACTGATGTCACTATTCAAATGCTTCCTCATTATTTCTCACAATATCCTTATGAGATAGCTAAGTGGCGTTGTGCATCTGGGAAAGGAGGTGTAGAAGTGAGTGTATAATCAAGAAAGGCATTCAGGTTTAGCCTTCAGAACTTTAGTGTAATAGGTAGGATGTGCCTTCCCATTTATATCGAGGCTCTGAGGCCACTAGAGAAGGATATCAATCGGTTATTCTCTGTTTTAAACAGAAGAGGCTTAGGAAAAAGAAATGTTTATACTAGATAAGATTCAATTTAAAAAGTATGCGTTGTTAGAGGATCTTGACAATTAAATCTGTCCTCATTTTTTGGTGGTTCTTTGATGAGTAATAACTTCCATATAAGGAAGGTAGGTTAATTCCATATAGAATTCCATCTATAGAGTTCCTTACACCATACAATGTAATGTTGGAATAGAAAGTTACTTTAAACATATAAAACATGTATTACTCTTGCCAGAACCGTACATTCTAATCTAATCCTACCCAACACAGGAAGCACCTATTATGTTCAAGGTACTGGGTTAGACACTGAAGATACAAAAACAAAATAGAAACAAATACTGAGATCAAGGAAAAGGCAATACAGTAGAGTGGAAAGACTATCAGACTTGGAGTCATTAAGTCTCAGTATAAACACTGTTTCTAACATTCACAAGCTGAGTGACTTTACACAAACCTGTTCAACTTTTTGAGCTTCAGTTTCCTCATCTGTAAGATGGAGCTAACAGACGTACATATTCATAGCACCATTGTATCAAATTGCATATACACACACACACAACTCACACACACACACACACTCCTGTATGATAACACTTTCAGAAAACTGCTCTATTTTTTACAAACACCTAATGTACAATTTATAATTTGATATAATCTACATATATTATTACATAGACATATATTATATACATGCAATACATATATAATACATACATTCATACATATATACACACATAAACTTTCACAAGGCTTTCAGAAAGTTGCTATTTTGCAATTTCCTTTATTATAAATATATGATTTATACTATAAAACATAGTATACATATATCTGTACATATGATATAATATATACATATATGAATAAGCATGTATAATATTTATGTATGAAGTACTTTTTAAAACCTTAAAGCACTATACATGTTAGCTATAAGTCATATAAACCTTAACTTTCTTCAAAGCTTAAGTACTATATCCTTATAAGAAGGCTATCTGGATTCCCCTAGTTGCTATTGTCATTTCCCTGAAAATAACCTTTTAAATTCTATATTTAATTTTTAAAAACATGTAGATATTGATTTCCTGGTTGTATGGAAGCTCCTTGAAGGCAAAGATTGCCTTGGTACATTCAGCACCAAACACGTAATAAATTCTTGTTGAGTGAATAAATGGACTACTTTTTGAGGACATTGATACAGATTTTGTAATGAAAATGAGTGATGGTTGAATGAGTGAGGACAGTTCTAAGTGGACATACAGAACTTTTGTTCTTAAAATCCATAATTATTTCGACAAAATGTTTTCTTCTTTTTTCCCTCCTCAAACCATCATTCATACATCCTAGAGTAGAGCTGTTTTATTACTTGCATTTATTCATATTAATTCTCTTTATATTTATTCTGCATATACATATAGATATACATATATTTGCATCAGTGACCTTTTCTCCCTGTTATAATGTCAGCTCCTTGTGAATAAGAATAACTTCATTTATTACATTTATGTCCCCAGTATCCAACACCATGCCTGGCACATAGAGGTGGATTGATTTTTATTTTTAAATAACAGGTAATCCAGTTCAATTCAAGAAACTTTTATTGTGTCAACTATATTCAAATGACTTAACTAACTGCTCTTAATACAAAAGAGAATGATAAACTTCCTACACTCAGTGAACTTAAAGTCTAGTAGAGGTCAGGGGAGAGAATAAAATATGCATACATAAATATATTTCAAATTAATCTGTGATAAAAGGACAGATATAAAGTGCTCTAGGAAAATCTGCAGAGGGAGAGAGGTAATTTTTAAACCAGAAGAGCCATCAGGAAAGCTTCTTAGAGAAGGTAGCACCCAAGCTAAACTTTAGAAGAGAAAGATTTCAGCCAGCAGAAATATAGCAGATATCCATTTCACGACTGTATAAAATCACTGAACAAGGGAAGTAGAGGATAAATGTGGACAATATTCCAATGTGGTTGGGATGTAGAAAACATGAAGTTGGTTTACTAAATATTAGATTGAAATGACAAAATTGTAGATTGAGGAGGGGCTAAATGGTGAAGTTGAAGAGTATGTGAGAGGAAAAATGTTATAGTATATAGGAAGCTGGCATCTTAGAATGTGCTTTTCCAGGGCTGACTCACTCTGGCGAAGTCACTTCATCTCTCAGTTTCCCTGGCAGCTCTGTAGGACTAACCATAAATTAGATTATAATGTATAGATCTGCATTTATAAAGGAAACCACTCACTGGGAATGCCTTATATCAATGAAATCAAAGGTTCACACAAAACAAAAACAAAAGCAAAACAAAAAGACCCAGCTTGTTTGTCCTGTAGGCAATACCATTGAAGATTATTAGGTATTGAAAATGACACAGGGAAAAAGTACCAAGATGATGGAATAAAGCAGCACTCAGTAGCACTCTCCCAAATTTCTTTCCAAACCACTCTGAAAGATACGTCAAATGAAATTCTGAAGTGGCACAAACACCAGAGGTCAGGTGAAAATAGTTTTCTAGCCCAAGACAACTTAGAAGATTGATAGAAAAAGTCTATCTCACCAGAGTGGTGGTTGAGCCTAGAGAACAGTGCTGACTGCACAGATCAGGGAGACTGGGAAGACCAGGAGCAGGCCTTGGAAGCTACTTCTTTGGCAGAGACAGCAACTTCTAGAGCTCTCAGTTCTCAGACAGTGGCAGGGTGAGAAAGAGGTCAGGCAACTGGTCAGAAGGAGATTCTTTTCTGGCCCTGGGTTCAGTACCCTGTCACATTGCCTAGATACAGTTCTAAGTCACAGCACCAGGGACAAAAGGAGTGATTGCACTCACAGTGGCAGAACAGAGAGGAGTGCTTGTTGTTTCTCATGGGGTAATAGGGACCCTGGTCTCAATTTCAAGACAGAGGGGAGCACTAGCAGTTGTGGCTACAGGAGAGCAGGGGAGCTGGTCACAGTCCCAGGGCCAGGAGCAGTGTTGGTACTGATGGCTACAGAAGGAAAAGGTCATAGTTTAGTTTCCTTATTGCCTATTCTGATTTCTTCCATTTCTTTTTCTTGTCTCATTGCTTTAGCTAGCATTTCTAGAATAATATTAAATAGTAGTGCTGATGATGGGCATCCTTGTTTCAACTCTTATTCTTTTGGAAAGGCTTCCAGCCTATCCCCATTAAAGATAATAGATATTACTTATCATTTTGAAGAAAGCTCCAATTATTCCTAAGCTTTCTACTGTTTTTAATAGGAATGAATGTTCCATTTTGTCGAAAGCTTTTTTCTGCATCTATTAAGGTAATCATATGATTTTTGTTGGTTATGCTATTGTTATGGTATATTATGCTGATAGTTTTATAAACATTGAACCAGTCCTGCATTCCTGGTATAAATCCCACCTGGTTATAGTGTATGAACTTTGGGATGTATTGCTTCAATCTCCTTGCTAATATTTTATTTAAAACTTTTGCATCAATGTTCCTTAGGGAAAACTGGTCTATCTGAAGTTTTCTTTCTCTGTTTTTATTCTTCCTGGTTTAAGTATTGTTATTATATTTGTGTCATAAGAGGAATTTCATAGGACTCTTCTTCATCCATTTTAACAAATAGTTTATATAGTACTGAAACTAATTGCAACTAGTTGAAAAATTAAAAACTTCAGCAGACTTGCAGGATATAAAATAAACCCTCATAAGACATTAACATTTCTATACATTACTGACAAAATCTAGCAGGAAGAGATAAAAATACATAAAACACATAAATATGCAAAATACATTTTGTACACAAAATATACAAAAATACATAAAATAATTACAGACAATATAAAGTATTGGGAGTCTATCTGCCAAGAAAAATGCAGGAACTATATAAACACACTTAAAAATCACTTTTCACACAGTCAAAACTAAACAATTGGAGAAACATTCATTGCTCCTGGGTAGGCCAAGCCAATATGATGAAGATGACAATTCTAACTAAATTAATTTACTTATTTAGTGCTATATACCAATCAAATTATCAAAAAGTACTTTATAGGGCTAGAAAAAAAATTATAAGAAATGCATCTAGAAGAACAAAAGGACCAGAATATCAAGGGAATAGCTGAAAAAAAATTGTAGAGCAAGGTGGTTTAGCAGTGCCAGATCTCAAATTTTAATACAAAGAGGTAATAATCAAAACAATCTGACACTAACCAAGAAACAGAGTGGTGTATCAATGGAATATATTTAGTACACAATACACAGTAATAAATGGCTATAGTAATCTAGTGTTTGATATACCCAAAGAACTGAGCTTTTGGGTAAGAGTTCACCATTTGATAAAAATTGCTGGGAAGACTAGAAAGCAGTTTGGCAGAAACTTGGTGTAGACTAACATTTCATACCATATACCAGAATAACTTCAAAATGGTTACACGATTTAGACATAAAGCTTAATAACAGAAGCAAATTAGAAGACTTTGGGATATTTTACCTCTCAGAATTATGAATAAGGGAAGAATTTGTGACCAAATAAGATATAAGGAGCATTGATGGTGTTCTGAAGTTTTAGTCATGTCAGATTCTTTGTGACCCTATTTGAAGTTTTCTGGGCAAAGATGCTGGAACGGTTTCCCATTTCCTTCTTAAGCTTATTTTCAGAGAAGAAAAGGAGGCAAACAGGATTAATTGACTTGCCCATGGTCACACTACTTGGAAATTTCTGAGGCCATATTTGAACTCAGATCTTTCTAACTCTAGGCTTGGAGTCTTTTCCCAATTGATGATTTATATCAAAAGATAACAACAGATAGTTTTAATAAGAAGAAATCAAATTCATATAAAATGCTATAACTCACTGTTGATTAGAGAAATGCAAATGAAAAGAACTCTGATATACCACTTCACACTTATCAGATTGCTTAATATGACAGAAAAAGAAAATAACAAATGTTGGCAATGTGGAAGAAAATAGGATACTAATGCACTCTTGGAGTTGTGAACTGACCCACCCATTCTGGAGAGCAATTTGGAATTATGACCAAAGGGTTATAAAACTGTATGTACTCTGTGACCCAGCAATACCTCACTATATCTGTACCCCTAAAGAGATTAAAGAAAAAAGAAAGAGGACCTATATGTACAAAAATATTTTTGGTAGCTCTTTTTGTATTGGCAAAGAATTAGAAAATGAGGGGATGCCCATCAACTGGGGAATGATTGAACAAATTGTGGTATATAATGTGATAGAATATTATTTTGTTATAAGAAATGACAAGCAAGATGATTTCAGAAAAAAAAAACAACTAAGAAGATATACATGAACCAATGCAAACTGAAGTGAGCAGAACCAGAAGAATATTGGGCACTATAACAGCAATACTGCAAAATGATCAATTGTGAATAGCTATTTTGTGAATTAGCTATTCTCAGCAGTATAGACATCCAAGACAATTCTGAAGGACTTATGATGAAAAATACTATCTACCCCCAGAGAAAGAACTGAGAGAGTCTGAATGAAGATCTGTATATACTTTTTAAAACTTTACTTTTTTTTTGCAATATGGCTAATATGAAAATATTATACATGACTGCACATGTATAACCTATTTTAAGTTGCCTGCCTTTTCATGGAGTGGTTAAGGGAGGAAGGGAGGGAGAATATATGGAACTCAACATTAAAAAAGTTCAAATTCTCTGTTTATATGTAATTTAGAAAAAAATTAAAAAGAAGAAAATCACAATGAAATCTGTACATCCAGAAGATTATTTTGGCAGTTGTGCAAATGCTGGGCAAAAATAACAAGTAATATTGATGTAGTGCCTTGGAGATTATAATGTGTGTTAAATGCATTTTCAAAAAGATGAACTTTAGGAATTGTGATATTATTCAAATAAGAAAAGAATTGTCAGTTGAAAGAGGAGTTACACTTGGCCCTGAAGAAGCTCTTGAAGAGTGTGATTTAGCCCTGTTACAAAGAAAAGTCTTTGTAACAAATGGAACTCTCCCAAAGTCCAATGTGCTATGAGAGGAAGCGGTAAGTTATTCTTTGATGGAGGGATTCAGAGATTAGATGGCAATTTCTCATTGTGGATATAGAAGGAATTCGTGGTCATGGAGGAGTTGTGCTAGTTTGCCTTGATCCCCTTTCACCTCTTAGACTCCATGTTTCCAAAGAGTTTTAAAATACACCTATGAGTTAGATAGTGAAAGTAAGTTGGAACAATGTTACTTTATGGATGATGAATCTGAAGTTCAAAAAGCAATCTATGGGAGAGGACAATTCCTAGATGTAAGACCAGTTATGATAATATTGTGTCTAGAAGAGAGATGGTGAGGGCTTGAATTAAGGTAGTGCGGTATATGTCTATGTATTATGATACTTTAAGATATAGCAGTTTATAGTCTAGCCAAAGAGAAAGCATAAATAAAAAAGAACTGAGGACAGGATCCTAGTGGCCAGTTCAGACAGAGGATGATGAGAACAAACTAGTAAGATGATTGAGAGGAAGCATTCTGACAAATAGAAGAATCAGTATAATTAGTTATATTATTTATGTATTGACAGTCCTGGCTAATTCATTAAAAGCAAAACATTATGACCACAAAGCAAAACAAACAGATAATTCAGTGAGAAATGTATCAATCGGATTGTTCGTCTCATGGAGATAAAGTAGAAATATGACAGCGTTTACCTTTAAATCAATTGTTTAGAAATGATGTAAATAAAGAATCTGTCTCTGATTCATGTCATAGTGTACCTTTGATAGTCATTTTAGTTCTTAGATGACTAAAAATTCACTGTTACACCAACTGCTATAAAATTCTGTGGTTAGGCATATGTATTCATGAATGTTTTTAACCCCTGTTTTAAATTCATGCATGTTCAGTTCTATAGGCTAGCACTGGAAAAAATGACCATAAATGTATAAATATCTTTATTACAAAAACTTTTATTATACCATAGAGCACACACGTTTTTGCCTATTGACCATTCCCAGTAAGAGAGAATTCAAACATCTTTTAATGCCTATAATAATTATCATAAATAATAGTAAATTTGAGGCTTTTTATTCTCTAAAATTTCAATGAGATGACTATTTTTAAGAAAAATATATTAAATAAGTAATTAATCCTAAGTATCAGAATTTAAGTCATCTAAAGAAGACAGCCCATAGGACAATGGTGGGAACAAAAACTTGTGTAGGAAGTGTTAGGAAGACAGTGAGCAATTAGCTTTTTATGCTTTTTCATTTCATCACTTGTTGACTCCTTTCCTTGAATTGAACCAGAAGATGAGGGCATCTCAGAGTTAGAAAGGATGAAGGGAAGTTGATATTAGAATAGTTAACTATCATGGAAGGACTGTGGACAGATGGACCCACTAATAAAGCGATGTTGATGGTGTCTGTGAATCAGTCTGAGAACTAGTTGGATAACTGATTGACTGGTAAGGAATTTGGCATTTTGTAACCAAGTGGCTAAAATGATCATACTTTTCACACAGATATCCCAGTGGTAGGCATATATTCTAGGGAGGTCAGTGCTAAAAAGAAAGGCCTCCAAACATAGCAACATATTTATAGCAGTTTTTTATTTTTTTTTTTTGTAGTAGCAAAAACTTGGAAATAAAATAGATATACATGGGTTGAAGAGTAATTAAACAAATTGCAGCACATAAATGTAAAGGAATTTTAGTATGCTGTAAGAAATAATGAAGATAAGGGACACAGAAAAGCACAAGAAGAAATCATGAACTCGTAAAAAGTAAGCAAAAAAAATCACAACTTCAGCAATGCAAGTAGAAAGTATGGAAACAGGACAAGCTGAATGCTTTGCAATTACAATTATAAAACGTAGATCCAGGGAACAGTTAAGAAAATGGAATGTCCGTCATTCCCTTAGGTGAGGAAATCTTGTCGGATTTGGTGGAAATATTGCTTAGTTTTGATTAACTATTTCTTTCCCCCCTTTTCAGATATGATTCTTTCTTAATAGAGACACTTTTCAGGTTTTCTTTGTATCCCTGTGCTAAGCACAGTTCTCAACATAAAATAAGTGCTTAATGAACATTTTTGTTTGATTGGATGGAGAAGGGATGCACAGTAGAGTTGTAAATAAAGGTTATGTTAAAACAGAAGTTATTGATAGAATTTTTTAAAAAGGAAAAATCACTTATTTTGATTAGTTCAGTCATTTTATAATTCATCCACTTTTCATTTATCTTTGCTACCACAAAAAGTGTTCTTTTGGTATATATGGACACTTTCTTCTCTCTATTTTTGAGTTATTTGAGGTATAGGTCCAGGGGTGAAACCTTTCAGTCAAGGAACAGAGTTTAATTACTTTTCTAGTATATTCCTAAATTGTTTCCTAGAATAGTTAAATCAACTTACAGCCACACCAGTAGTCATCATTCTTTCTTCCCATGCCCTTTGAATATTTACAATTTTTTCCCTTTGCCTTATTGACCAATCTAATGGGTATGAGGTGAAATTTCAGAAATATCTTAATTTGTGTTTCTCTTATTGATGGCGAGTTTGGAGTATTTATGTAATTGCTAATAGTTTGCATATGTATTTTTAGACTGCCTATTTATATCCCTGAAAATAGGTCTTAGACATCACACCTTTATCAAATATATTCATTTCCTAATACTTCATTTTGTAATTTTATGTGGTCAAAATGGTCTGTATTATCTTTGACTAACATATTATTAGGTTGTTTTAGAATAATTATTCTAGCTTTAGTTGTGAAAGACATTTCTGTATTTCCCACTAATAAAAACAATTGTGATGTTTTATATTTGTGTTACATGTACCCACATGCAGTATGTTGTGGTATGTGGTATAATATATTAGTCTAAACTAACTTTCTTCAAAACGACTTTATGGGTTTCTCAGAAATTCTTATTGTATTGCCTTCTCCTTTTATACTACGTAGTACAAGAGGGCCTTGTTTAATTGACCTTGGGCACTATTTACTCAGTTTGTTCCAATTATAAACTTTTCTACCTTTTAATAAGTAACAAATCATCTTGGTTAGTACTATAGATTTTAGTATCTGGTAACGTAAGACCTCCCACATTCCTATGATTTTCATTATTTCCCTTGATATTTTTAACCTCTTGCTTCTCCAGTTAAAATCTTCTATTGTTTTCCAGTTGCATCCATGATAAACAATAACTAATATTTGCTACTCAAATTTTGTAAAACATATTTTATATGTACGTATATATATAGACATATATGTTTCTTGTTTGATATTCGCAATAAGCATATGAAGTAGGTACTATCATTATTATCTTCATTTTGTAGAGGAGACAAATGAGGATGAATTAAATGACCTACCTACAGTCACACAGTGCCTGAGAGAGGACTCAAACTCAGGTTTTATAAAGTGTAGATCCAGTACTTGACTACACCACCTAGATGTGTCAGTAATTGTTTGACAGTTTGATTGGTATAGAAGTAGATCAGTAAACTGATCTAGTAGTACTGTCATTTAAAATATTTTGTCAGGCTCAATCACAATACATTGCTTGTCTGTCTTTAGTAAAAAGTTTAATTTAAATATATTTTCTAGTTGCTTTCCTATAATTCCTGAAAGTGTCTCAGTAGGTTAAGTATCATATATATACATATATATATGTATATACATGTATGTGTGTGTGTGTGTGTGTGTGTGTTGTATTTTCTTGTTATTTTGGATATCATTTGTTTTTCTACATTTCCCTGTTGAGCTTTGTTTATAACATACAGAGAAACTGGTGATTGTTGTGAGTTACATCTTACTGTCTTACTTAAGTTACAGTTAGGTTTAATTATAATTTTCATTAAATCTTTTGTCTAAATAAAGGAAATAAACCTTTATATAGTACCTGTTATGTGCCAAACACTGTGCTAAGCACTTTTAAAAATATTCTCTCATTTGATCCTCACAGCAACCCTAGAAGATAGGTGCTGCTATCATCCCCATTTTACAGTTGAAGAAACTGAGACAAACAGAGGTTAAGCAACTTGTCCAGGGTCACACAGCCAGAGTCTGAGGTCATATTTGAACTCTGGTTTTCCCAACTCCAGAACTATCACTCTATCCACTGCTGCCTCTAAATAAACCATTATATTATTTGAAAGCAAAAGCATTTTGTCTCTTTTGTTTATGATTATAACCTAAATTTCTTATTTTAGCTTATTGGTAAAGTCAGTTTTTCTACAACTGTACTTAACAACACCACCAACAAGGATGTCCCTGATTTATCCCTGATCATTATGGAAAGGCTTCTGTCTCCATTTGTAAATAATGCTAAGTTTTGTTTTGTGATAGTTACTGCTTATCACATCAAAGAAAAAATCATTTATTCCTTTGCTTCTTAGTGTATCTTATCTTGAATGAATGCTATATTTTGTTAAAGGCTTTTTTTGACATTCCATTTATATATCAATTGTATTCTTTTTTTGTTGTTAGTAAATGCTAATAGCGATAGTCTTCTCTTGATGTTGTATGGTTATAAATCTTGGGAGAATTCTGAAAAACTGATGCTGAGGATTATTAAATAACAAATAAAAGAGATCCATGGAGGGCACAAGCAAATTGCAACATCTTACAACATCTTAAACATGGGTTTAAATATATAATTGAAAAAGGAAGTGTGGTGGCAAAGGGTGAATTAATGGCCAGCCAGTTGACATTATTTCAATGTCCAGAGAAAGTGAGAAGAGACCTTGGCACTTTTTGTGGCTCCTCTGTAGCGTGCTTGTGGGGGAACATGAACAAGAGTCATACAGGATGAGCAAGAAAAATTAAATTGTGATCAGAAGCATTGCAGGAAGTGCTTATATTAATGGTGCCACATATGCATTGCAGTATGGAAATGATATGCTTTTTTTTTTTTGCCTGAGATGGTGTACCCATTGTTGTAATAAATAAGTAAAATATTTTCTTCAATATTTACATAGACCCTTGACTAATTTTTGTGTGTGTCAATATTCATTTGGGATATTTGTATGTCTTTTTTTCTTCTTTAATTCTCCCTGGTTGGGGAAAAAGAACCTTATTTTTCTTATAGGAGTCAGATAAAAATAATATCTATTTTTGCAGATGACATATATAAACTAGGGGTAGGTCTGTCCTTAAATATTTCATAGAATTTACTTTTAAGGCTGTCTAAGCCTATTTTTTGCGGGGGTATGTGGTTAGAATTCAGTAACAGCTTTAGTAACTTGTTTCTGAAATTCTATTTCTTGTTCTGTTAAGGTTATCTTATATTTTAATGAATTTATACTTATCCGTTTAATTTAAATATTCAGTTTTGTTGGCATGTAATTCAGTATAATAGTTCCTTACAATTTCATTTATTTTCTTGTGTCTAGCAGAGATCCCTAAAACATTTCAAACCATATGGATATCATTAAAGGTCCTACTCTGATGCCTTGGTATGTTTAGGAGGTGATCATGGATTCTCATATGATATCCAATGGACCGTATGCTTGAGAGGCAGGGAAGAGCTTTCTAGTGACTATGTACTTATTTCACAAGTACCAGGCTAATACTTTGTGAAAAGAGGCATGACTAGTATGTTTACTATACAACTCGTGTAATATTTCGTTATCTTTTCTTTTTATGTCACCTGTTTTCTCTGAATACACCCTTCTACTACTTTCCCCAGCAATTCATCCATCAGAACAAAGAAGAAAGAGAATAAAAAACTGTGCAGTAAAACTAATCAATAAATCAATCAAATTTCATAATATACAATGTTCTATATCCATGGTCCCCTACCAAGGCAAAGAAAGGAAGGAGTTGCATTGTTTTGTCTTTTCTTTGGGGAGTCAAGGTTTGTTTTCATAATTACACAGTACAGTTCATTTTTTAAAGGAGGATTTTTTTTAAAGACCACATATCACATGAGAGTTTGTGTGGGTCAGGTAAAAGTTTGATGGATGGAGAGTCAAATGATCGAGAATCTAGGCCCATCTCTGTTATTAACTAACCATGTAACTTTGAACAGCCTGTTTTTTTCATTTTTTATTTTTTGCTGTTTTCAACAGTAAAGTGAGAGGACTGGAAGGGATAGTGTTCACATTTCTAACTCGCTCTCACTAATATGGGGTAAAACAATACTTTTTTTTTAAATTATTTTTTAATGTTTAACAATCACTGCCATACAATTGAGATTTTATCCCCTCCACACCTACCCCCCACTACCCCCCTCCCTCCCCACGACTGCATACAATTCTGTATGGGTTCTACATATACTTTCCTACTGAGTATATTTTCACTATAGTCATGCTATGTAGTCAGACTAAAATAAATGAAAGAAATCATATAACAAATCAAAACATGATACACAAAAACATACACATACACAAACATGATCTGCTACATTTTGCGAATGACTTCCATATTTCTTTCTCTGAGTGTGGAAGGCATTTTGCCTTGAGAACCACCATTGGGATTTTTTTTTTTTTTAAGAAGTTCTTGCGTTATTACGAAATTCCAAGTCTACCAGAAAAAACTCTCACACACTGTGGTCGTTGCTGTGCACAAAGTTCTCCTGGTTCTGCTCCTTTCACTCAGCATCAGGTCACATAAGTCCTTCCAGGCCTCTCTGAAGTCTTCTTGTTCCTCATTTCTTATGGCACAATAGTACTCCATTACATTCATATACCATAATTTATTCAGCCATTCCCCAATTGATGGACATCCCCTTGACTTCCAGTTTTTGGCAACTACAAAGAGTGCTGCTATAAATATTTTTGTACATGTGGGACCCTTTCCCATTTTTATGATCTCTTGGGAATACAGTCCTAGTAGCGATATTGCTGGGTCAAATATGCACATTTTTGTAGCCCTTTGGGCATAGTTCCAAATTGCTCTCCAGAATGGTTGGATGCGCTCGCAGCTCCACCAACAATGAATTAGTGTTCCAACTCTCCCACATCCTCTCCAGCATTTATCATTTTCTTGTTCTGTCATGTTTGCCAATCTTATAGGTGTGATGTGGTACCTCAGAGTTGTTTTGATTTGCATCTCTCTAATCAATAGTGATTTAGAGCATTTTTTCATATGGTTATAGATATCTTTAATTTCTTCTTCTGAAAATTGCCTGTTCATATCCTTTGACCATTTATCAATTGGGGAATGTAAAACAATACTTTCAATGGGCAACCTTACAATATTGTTATTAGAATATTATTAACTTATTTTAGTGTAAATTGCTTCCTTCTCAGCATATCTAAAGATTAATGTTTTCTATTTAAATTTCTTAAATATTTAAGGCATAGTTGTTTTGAACATCTTTTTGTTATTACTATGAGTCCATTATAATGGACTTCAGCATTAAAAAAAACCATACTGTTTTCACTATTTAGTTTGCTTCACAAAATGCTTTAGATATAGGAAGGTAAAAAGCATGATTTCTGTCCTCAAAGGACTTAGTCTAAGTAATGAGGTCATACTTATAAATGAAAGGTAACAACTGCAAGCAGAATATGGAAACTGTATTGCATTTTATTTTTCATTTCTAAGTTTAAAGCCTCTTTATATGTTCTTCCTCTGTCATGGTGAACATTATTTGATTTTCTAGAACATTCACAGCAAATTACAGCTCTGGAAGGCAAAGAAATATTTTGCTGATTATAGAAAGAACATATGACAGAATGCACCATAATAACAACATATCCTCACAGGTCCCTATGTGACACACTGAGATGTGTATAATTCAAAAGAGAATTTAACTTTTAGTGATAGTGACTTTGTGTAGAGCCTGGAGCAGTGTCATTTGTCTGACCTTGCTGGGTGAACTACAAATGACCTCTCTGAAAAACAGCGCAGACCTTTGCTTTTGCTTTAGGCTTTTTCCTGATTCTATGTCTTTCTTTAGGTTACTCTAACTGTTCATTTTTAAGGAAAGGAGGAAGAGAGGAAAGGAGAGAGAAAGGAAGGTTAAGGAGAAGGTAAAGTGAGGGGGAGGAGAGAGAGAGAAAGACAGAGAGAGACAGAGAGAGACAGAGAGAGAGAGAGAGAGAGAGAGAGAGAGAGAGAGAGAGAGAGAGAGAGAGAGAGAGAGAGAGAGAGAGAG
The DNA here is from genome assembly GCF_028372415.1 of Notamacropus eugenii. Classification (NCBI taxonomy): domain Eukaryota; kingdom Metazoa; phylum Chordata; class Mammalia; order Diprotodontia; family Macropodidae; genus Notamacropus; species Notamacropus eugenii. The sequence goes on from NC_092872.1 coordinate 157,261,631, forward strand.
ATACACACTTAGCTGAAACTTCAAAGATTCCCCTCACCCCTAGGCTTATTTCTTCCTTAGTTCCACCATCACTCTATTAATAACGGACAGCGTTTTCATTAAACGATGTACTTTCCCGCTCCAGGATAGACTTGAGTTTTCTGTACAGATCATTATAAGAATCCCAAGAGAGCTTCTTCAACCACACAGTCTTCACAACAGAGACAGGAACTAACTATTCCTCTCTATACCATACAATATACAGATCCCAAGAGTGAGAAAGACCTAATAACCCACAAGTGAAAGAGGCACAGATCTAGTTATCAAATTCCATCCTGTAGGATAAAAGCATCTCCATTCAAAGTTTTCATTTAAGGTCTTTGTGGATAAAAGATCTTTCCCAGCTACCTTTGCATGGCAGGAAGTCATCTCCATTGCATTACAATTAGCTTTGCAGTGTTCTTTCCGTCCCCTCCACCCCCCTCCCAACAAATCGTGAAGTCTCCTCAATCACATTAAAATATTTTCAGTCATTTGGGGAGTTTGAGGGTGAATGGGAGCAAAGCTTTAAGGAATATGTTTTTCCCCCCATTTCAGTTTAACATTTGAAGAAATGACAGTATCTCAGTTTAAAAGAGGTAATGAATTAGATTTTTCCCCCTATCTTGTCTGCATTTTTGGGGGTTTAACTCATGTTTTTGATCACCTTTCCATCATTACAGTATACTACATAAGAGTAGAAAACCATTTCAAAGTGGAAAAGGCACAGGCTTATAATGATAATAACAACAATAATAAAATATTCTTCATATTTATTTACATAAATATTTATTGTTATCTACACATCTCTTTTATTATGAACATTGTGAAAGTTAATTTTATGGACACTTAAAAGGGAGAGAGTCAGCATACAAATTAGAAAGAAACAGACATGAGGCCATGCATACAGCATGTTTTGACAAATTTCTTCTCTGAAAACTGATAAATAAACAGTGGATTTGGAAGAAAAGATATATATTTAATTTTAGTTTTCAACATTCATTTTCACAAAATTTTGAGTTCTAAATTTTCTTCCCATCTATTTCCCCTCCCCCCACCCCAAAATGCCATGCATTATGATTACTCCTTCCCCCAATCTGCTCTCCTTTCTATCACACCCCTCTCTTCCCTTATCCCCATCTTCTTTCTTGTCTTGTAGGGTAAGATAAATTTCTATACCCCATTACCTACATTTCTTATTTCCCATTTGTATGCAAAACAATTCTCAACATTTGTTCCTAAAACTTTGATTTCCAACTGCTCTCCTTTCCTCCTTCCCCACCCATCCTCACTGAGAAGGCAAGCATTTCAATATAGGCTATATATGTGTAGTTTTGCAAACGACTTCCATAATAGTCATGTTGTGTAAGACTAACTATATTTCCCTCCATCCTATCCTGCCACCTGTTTTTTTCTATTCTCACTTTTGTGAGTCTCAGCCCTGAGTGGTGGCCCTGGGGTGAGGTGATGAAGAGTGCTGACTGGCGAGGTGGAACTGGTGGAAGCTCTGTAAAGGGAATTATACTTGCAGATCCTGGGAAGAAAAGCTTTGGTAACTCCCAGACCAGAGAGCAGGCCAGGAGAGGAGGCCCTCCCCAGAAGCATTTACTTCTAATTACTCCCTCTGCCCATCATTCCCCCACCCCTCTTATCTCCTTTTCCCCTGCTTTCCTGTAGTGTAAGATAGATTTTCATACCAAATTGAATGTGCATGTTATTCCTTCCTTAAGCCAAATGTGATGAGAGTAAGCTTCACTTTTTCCCTCTCATCCCCCTTTTCTACTTCATTGAAAAAGCTTGCCTCTTTTATGAGGGATAATTTGCCCCATTCCATTTCTCCCTTTCTCCTCCCAATATATTTCTGTATCACCCCTTAATTTTATTTTTTTAGATATCATCCCTTTCTATTCAACTCACCCTGTGCTATCTGTCTACATATATACATGTATATATGCATATATATATATATATATATATATATATATATATATATATATATATATATATATATATATATATATATACACAATCAAGGGCAAGGAGTTTACTCCTCTCCTGGCTTTCTCTCTGGTCTGTGAATTACCAAAGCTTTTCTTCCCAGGATCTGAAAGTATAATCCCCTTTCCACCAGCTCCACCACACCAGTCAGCACTCTTCCTCACCTCACCCTAGGGCTGAGACCAAGATCAGTGACTCAATCTCCCCAGGGGCTATAGGCCAAGGGTTCCAAAAAATGGGTGCCACTGCTGCTACCACTGCCACCTTCACATGGGGCCAGGGCTAGGGAAGGACCCTATTCCCTTCTCACCCAGGTGAAAAAGGTTTCTCACTGACCTTTGAAGATGTCAGTTGAGTGATCTGAGAACTGCAGCTGCTGCTGTGGATTCCACTCCCCAGGCCTGTTCTGGTGCTGTTCCTGCAGGTACAGCATGGCAAAGGTTGGGCTGGGCTCTGAGGGGTGCGCTCTGTTTTGTGCCCCATGCCATAGACCTTTCTTGTCTGCCTTCCAGGCTACCTTGGGCTGGAAATCTCTTTCACTTTGTCATTTTGTGTTGTCTGCTGCTCTTGAATTTGTTTAGAGTCATTTCTTACAGGTATTTTATGGGCTGTGGGGGAAGAGCTAGAGTAGGTGCGTCTTTCTAGTTCACCATCTTGACTTCACCCCCTAAAAAGATATATTTTTGAAAAAGTTATGAGGCATTTTAGTTTAAAATTTTGCCTCCGCCTTCTATTAAACACAATCAATTAATTGCTTATGCTGAGCTCACAATAATTATCACATGGCATGTAAAATACCAATTTAAAAATGTTTTTGCAGTTTATTTCTTTTTTAAATAGCATTTTATTTTTTCCAATTGCATATGAAGACAAATTTTAGCATTCATTTTTACAAGATTTTGAGTTCCAAATTTTTCTCCTTCCTTCTTTACCTTCCTTTCTTCCTAAAATAGTAGGGAATTTGATATAGGTTCTGTATGTGTCATCATGTAAAACATATTAATATATTAGTCACTGTTGTGAAAGAAAAAACAGATAAAAAGGGAAAAAATCATGAAAAAATATTGAGTGAAAAAATATTCAGATTCATGAGTCCTTTATCTGGATATGTACAGTGTTTTGTTTCATGAGTGCTTTGTACCTGTCTTGGATCACTGTGTTGCTGAGAAGAGCTTAGTCATTAATAGTTCACCATCACACAATATTGATGATACTCTTTACAGTGTTTTCCTGGTTTTGCTCATTTCACTTTGCATTTGTTTGTACAAGTCTTTTCAGGTTTTTCTGAAATCTGCCTGCTCATTTCTTATTGCATAATTATATTCCATTACATTCATATACCACAGCTTGTTCAGCTATTCCCTAATTGATTGGGCATCCCATCAATTTCCAATATTTTGGCACCATGAAAAGGGCTGTCATAAATATTTTTTTTGCCCATTTAGGTCCTTTTCCCTTTTTTAGGATCTCTTTGGGATACAGACCTAGTAGTGGGATTGTTGGATCAAAGGGTAAGCACAGTTTGGTTGCCGTTAGGGAATAGATCCAAATTGCTCTTCAGAATGAATGGATTAATTCACAATTCCACTGGCAGTACATTAGTGTCATAATTTCCCACATCCTCTCCAGTCTTTGTTATTTTCCTTTTTTTGTTACGTTAGCCAATCTGATGGGTGTCATGTTGTGCCTGACTTGTTTTAATGTGCATTTCTCTAATCAAAAGTGATTTAGAGTACTTTTTCATATGCCAAAAGATAGCTTTGAGGTCATCATCTGAAAATTGCCTGTTCATATCCTTTGACCACTTGTGAATTGGGGAATGACTTGTATTCTTATAAATTTGATTGACTTCTCTAAATATTTGAGACAAAAGACCTGTATTAGAGCCTCTGGCTATTAAGATTGTTTCCAAAATTTCTGCTTTCCTTGGTTTTGTTTATGCAAAAGCTTTTTAATTTAATGTAATTAAATTATCTGTTTTATATTTTATAATGCTCCCTATCTCTTGCTTGGTCATGAACAAGTAACTCACTAAACTTCTGCCTTAATCTGAATGCTATACCTCTTGATGTACATATGTTTAGTATTGATATAACAATATGTGTTTTTCTTCCTTACCTCTTTCAATTAGGTAAGGATTTTTTTTTTTGCTTTTTTATTTTTCCTTTTGCTTTGTTTGAAGTCAGGTTTGCTTCCCCTGCTTTTATTTTTCTTAAGCAGGAATATAATAGATTCTGCTCCAACCCCTTACCATTACTCTGTGTGTGTCTCTCTGCTTCAAGTGTATTGCTTGTAAACAACATATTGTAGGATTTTGATCTTTGATTCACTCTATCTTCTTTCATTATATGGGACAGTTGATGCCATTCACGTTCACAGTTATGATTAGTAACTATGTATTTCCCTCTAACCTATTTTTCCTCTTGTTTGTCCTCTCTGTCCTTTCACCCTTAACAGTATTTTGCTTCTGTCTGCCACCTCTCTAGTCTGCTCTCTTATCTGTCAGTCCCACCCACCTTTACTTATTCTCTTCCCCTCCTACTTCCTTGTCATAGGAGATAGATTTTGATATTTGACTGACTGTGTGTGTGTAGTGTATCATTATATATTGTGTATGTTATATATATATATACATATATATGGTTATCTATCTATCTACTACTATTATTGTATACCTTATTCCCTCTTTGAGCCACTACTGATCAGAGTAAGGTATGTAATAGCCCACTTGTCTTTCACTGTAATAGGTTTTTCAAATCTCTTCATGTGAAATAATTTACCCTATTCTATGTCTCCCTTTTTTATGTACCCAATGTACTCCTCTTTCTCATCCCTTAATTATTTTTCTAATGTCATTTACTTGGATTCATCTTATGCCTGTACCCTCTATGTTATATTCCTTCTTGCTGTGCTCTTACAAGTGGTCCAGTTTTTAGTAATTCTACGTATCATGTAACCATGTAGGGATGTAAACAGTTCAGTTCCATTGAATCACTTATGTTTTCTTTTCCCCTTTTTCCTTTGGAGGCTTTATATTGGAGATAAATTTTTTTCAATTCTGGTTTTCTTATGAAAATATGAAATTCTTCTATTTCATTGAATAACCATTCCCCCCCCCCCCCCTTAAAGTATTATGCTTAATTTTTGCTGGTTAGATGGTTCTTGGTTGTGATCCTAGCTCATTTGCTTTACGGAGTATCATGCTCCATGACCTCTGATCTTTTAATGTTTTAGTTGCCAAATCCTGGGTAGTCCTGATTATGGCTTCTTCCTATTTGAATTGTTTCTTTCTGGCCACATGTAGTTTTTTTTTCCTTGACCTGATAGTTCTGAAATTTGACAAGAGTGTTCCTTGGGGTTTTTATTTTGGGATCTCTTTCCTAAAGTGATCCATGGATTCTTGCAATGCCTATTTTGTTCTCTGGTTACAGGATATCAGGACAGCTTTCCTTTGTAAATTCTTGAAAGGTGATGTCCAGGTTCTCCTTTTGATTATAGCTTTGAAATAATTCAATGGTTCTGACATTGTCTCTCCTGGATCTGTTTTCCAGGTTAGTTGTTTTTCCAGTGAGGTATTTTATATTTTCTTTTATTTTTCATTCTTTTGAATTTGTTTGGTTAATTCTTGATGTCTCATAGAGTCATTAGCTTCCATTTGTCCAATTCCAATTCTTAATTTTCTGTTTTCCAGAGTTAGCTTTTGTACTTCCTTTTCCATTTGATCAATTTTACTTTTTAAGGAGTTGTTATCTTTAGTGAATTTTTGTACTTCCTTTTCCATTTAACCAATTATATTTTTTAACCAGTTGTTTTCTTTCTCCATTTTTCATAATTCTCTTACATCACTATCATTTATTTTCCCATTTTTCTTCTGCCTCTCAAATAACTTTAAGCTCCTTTTTGAGCTCTTCCATGAATTCTTTCTGGGCATGATGTCACTTTCTGTTTATTGGGGGATTTTGCCCATAGGTGTTTTAACATTGTTTTCCTCTTCTGAGTTTATATCTTGGTCTTCCCTGTCACCATAATAACTTTATATGCTCAGATTCTTTTTTGTTGCTGTTTTTGCTCATTTTTTTGTCTTTTAAATTTTAACTCTGTGCCTGGGGTGGAAGGAGCACTGTTTCAGGCTACTGTTGCCAGGCAGAATGACCTCTAGCCATTTACCTCATACTTCCCTGATGTTGTCCTGAGGCTCATGGGGAAGCCTTGTGTCTGGTGCTGCAATGTGTGGTAGGGGGAGTGGCTGGCAGTGCTAGAAGTCATAGGGGTCTGGCAGCTTACCTGTTGCTGAGCCTGAGTCCTAGAGCTGGTGTCAGATGTGTGATGAGGCTAGTGGGGTGTTTCTTCATTTCCTTGGGACTGCACTGAAGCACCTGGTGATCTAGCCTGAAAGCTGCCTCTTTGCTCAGGGCTATGCTGAAATCTGGCTACTGGTGGCTCTCTATTTGCCCAGGGTTATGTTGAAACACGTGGTGGTTCTTACAGCTGGAGTCTATCCATTCTCCTGGCTATGTTTAGACCTGTATGGGGTCCTGATGTTGGAGCTTGTCTACTCCGCCTCACTCAGGCTCAGGATTTCTTGCTGGTTTGCTGAGGTGAGGTTTGATACTGTCTTGCTAGGAGTTTCCTCTCCTGGATTATGTTCTCCTTTTACCTGAATGAGACAGACTTTTCTTGCTGATCTTCCAAGTTACTTGGGCTAAAAGATTCTTTCACTCTATCTTTTTTCTGGTTGTGTTGTTATAGAATTTGTTTTGGGACACTATTTTATGGTTGCTTGGAGGTTAATATAGGAGAGTTATGACAATTTACCACTTTCTTTGCCATCTTGGCTCCCCAAAGATGATAGATATGCAGTTTTATTTCTTGATATTCTAATAGAGCAACAGACACAATAGACACTTCTGTACAACTAAATCCATTCTGATTTTTTTTTTGAGGTAAAAGGTTACCTTGGAATATATATAATGTGAAAATTGGTGACATATTTAATTGAAACAGTTGCTGGAATTTTGTGAATTTCATTGATTTATATTTCTGGGAAGATAGCATTGATATTGGCCAAAGACCATTGCCAGTCATATAAAACAAGAAAGCACTTTTACTATAGATTATAGAGCTCTAAATGGAATAAATGTAAGAGCATTTATGAGAGTTAGAATGAGGAGCAATTTCAAATTGATGTAATAAGAAGAACTGGTGGATGATACCATTTTATGTGGAGTTCCCTAAAGAACTTTTAGCTCTATTATATGAAGTATTCAGTGCATATTTGAGAGATTTGAGGTTTTTATGAATACCATGAAAAACCAAGAATATAGTTTTTCTAGTATTGTTCTCATTAATATTATCTGGTGAAACTTCCATCATGGTTTAAGATACATAGGTCAGGTTAAATGATAATACAAAGATCCTTAAGTTCATTGTCTCCATAAGTATGGATCACTGTGCTGTGGGTAAGTCAAATTGTATCTAATTTCAATTACTATGTAGATTGCAGAGTAGTATGTAAACACCAGCACTCACCATCATTTAAAAATTTTCCTAGCTTTATGTCTATATCATCTTCCCCTGTCCCACTTTCGGACAAAAGAGTTCCTCTTACCTGACATTCCAGTTCATCATTCTGTAACTTTTCATGTTACCAGAATACTCTCCTTTCTCATTTGTGTTTCTTGGAACCCTTAGCTCCCTTCAAGTCTCAACTCAAATTGCCTCATTCAACAAAAGGTCTTTCTTGAGTCCACTAGTTCCCTGGTTCTGATTCAGTAGCTCAGGAACCATCACAATCATCCAAGGGATTAATTCAAAAAATTCTTTAATCTGTTTGAAAAAGCAAATTATTGCCCAAATATGTCATATACATTTTCCCTTTGCAACCATATTCATGTACATGGTGAAAGCAAGGAAGTAAGCAAAGTAGTTTTAAATACCTATTGTATGCTAGACACTGTACTAAACACTTTCTAAATATTATCTCATATGATTTCTACAACTTCTTGATGGGTAGATTCTACTGTTATTTGCATTTTCTAGCTGAGGAAACTGAGGTAGAGTGGGGTTAAGTGATTTGTGCAGGATCATAAAATTAGTATATGAAGTCAAATTTGTACATATGCCTAATCTATTCACTGTGTCAACTCATTATCTATAGGCAGCTGACTGAAGCATTATAGATTTATTTCTGCACCAATTGAAAACCATCATGATCATAATGCTAATTGTATAGGAATTGCATCAAATGCTGACCACCACTAAGTTTAATGTGTTCTTGCAGTTTCTCAACCTCGCATCAATTTGTTTCCAAACTACCACAAAGATTTACATTACCTTATACAAAGAACATACAATAAGGACTGTGTATAAAATCATAAATATCATTCTACCTAGATAGTTTGTTTGTTCCAATTTCAAGTTTAACTTGATCATTCCAATACTTAAACTTCCATGTATTTGCTTTGATTTATTTTTAGTGATTTATTGATGAGGCTCTCTTCTTTTTTCTTTAGTGTCTCTGAAACTACATCCACACTTCCTTCAACTCTCTTACCCCTCCCTATATAAAGGAATCCATTGTAAAAATTAAGTATAGCCACAGACACACACTTCTATGCTTTGTGTTGGAAAACGTACATCTCTTTCTGTACCCATAGTCCCTTACCTCTCTACCAAGAGCTAGGAAGCATAATTCATTATTTGTCCATAATAGATTGGTTTGTCCATAATAGACTGTGATTGGTCAGTGCATTGATTATTTTTCTTAAGCCTTTAAGAGTTGTTTTCATTTATGATGCCATAGTTATGTATAAATCAATTTTCTGTAATTCAAAAGAATTCAAACAACTAAGTCTTCTCAGATTTTTCTGAATCTATTTATTTTATTATTTCTTAGAATACTATACTTCTTTACATGCATATATTGCTCAGATAATTGACAATTGATGGCACCTATTTTGTTTCTATTTTTGTGCATAGCAAAAAAGCATTGATATAAATATTTTGTTAACATAGATTCTTTCTTTCTTCTTTGTTATTTTTGGTGTATAAGACTAATAAAAATATATTTGAATCAAAGAATATGCATAATTAGGTAATAACTAGGGTTATAGTTCCAAACTGATTTTCAGAGTAGTTGAACCATTTTCATAACTCTACTAACAGTGCTCTGTATATGTCCTCTCACAGTCCCTCCAGCAATTGCCAGTTTTCTTTGCCATTATTGCTTACAATTGTTTTGAGACTTACTTGTTTATATCATCTGACAATTTATATTTGGAAGAATGGATCTTATTCTATATTTGTATAAATGCTTTCACTATTTATGATATCAGACCTTTATCAGAACAATTTACTGAAAAGATTGCCCCCTAAGCCTCCCCCCGCCCATAAATGATCTGCTTAAAATTCTATCTGTATTGATTTTGTTTGTGCAAAAAAAATTATGATTCGTTATTAGAATTGTCCACTTGATCTCCTTTGGCCCTTTCCCTTCAATTATGCACAATTGTGAAAACTATCTTTTCTCTTCCTCAATTTAAAAATACTACTTATATCTATTTCATGTGTCCATTTAGAGTTTATTCTGGTTAGGGTGAAAGATATTTATATATTCAAAATTTCTGCCAGTTTTTTTTTCTGACTTTTTTTCTGCCTCAGTTACAATTTTAGCATAAATCAAATAATTTTGATGCTAATGCTTTGTTGTATAGTTTTGGGATCTGATACTAGTAAACCTTTCCCCCCGCCCCTCCATTTTCCCTCATGATTTCCCTTGAGATTTTTGACCTTTTGTTCTTACAGATGGATTTTATTATTTTTCTAAGTCTACAATATGACTCTTTGGTCGTATGATTGACATGTCACTGAAACTGTGAATTAATTCCTGTAATATTGTCATTTTTATTGTTTTGGTAAGGTCTGAGTAGGGGCAATTACTCTCTCCAAGTAGCTAGATTTGTATTTACGTAAATAATGTTTTATAGCTGGATCCATATAACTTTTATATGTTTTGACAGTTGGACTCCCATTCTATCTCTTCATGAGGCTCTTTATGTTATTTCTTTTTCTCTGCTTTTCATCTAATTTCTTTCCTTTATTGTGTGTGTGTGCATGTGTTTATCTTGTTGACATTGGTAGCATTCCTAGAACTGTAACAAATATATTGGCAATAATGGGCATATTTGATTTTGGGAAGACCTTACTATTACTACATTATAAATTATTCTATTGGTTTTTTAAGGTTCTATTTGCCATATTAATGAATAATCCATTTGTTCCTTTGATTTTGTGTTTTCTAAATGGTAGAATATTTTTTCATAACATTTTCTGCATTTATTTATAAATTAATGTGCCCTTAATTGCTTTTGCTATTCACAACCAATATGTTTCTAGCTTTTGACTATTGGATCAATCTAGTATTTCTCCTATTAAGTTGAACTAGTCATATTGTATATTTTAATATGAATCACTGTATTTTCTTGGACGAAATTTTCATCGCTGTTTTTGCTTTGATACTTTTTTTAGAGACACCATTCTATCATTTTATTTCTCTGCTTTATCTCTCCCTAGGTTAGTATCTGGACCACATCTATTCATGAGGAAATAATTTGGTAATATACCTTATTTTATTTTTTTGTAATTGATTTAATACTAGAATCAATTGTTTATGACTTAATTAAATTGTATGTTTGAGATAATTCACTTGTAAGTCTATCTTTTTTCTCTTTGGAAGTTAGTTGATTGTTTTTTCAATTTTTTTTTTTTTTGAGATATAACATCTCTATTACCTGTTTTATGAATCGACATATTTTACATTTAAAATATTCACCCATTTCATTTGTTTTCTATTTTACTAGCTTATAATTCAGCAAAATAGTAATAATATCTCTTAATTTGTTGTGCACATGTTTTCAATTTTTGTATTATCAGTTTTCTTTTTTAAATCAGATTAGCTAACAGTTCATCTATTTTATTAATTTAAAAAGCTTAGTTTTATGAACCAATTCAATGTTCTTTGAGTTTTCAGTTTTATTTATCTCTCTTTTGATTATCAGAATTTGCTTTTGTTTTTCTTTTGTGTTATTTGATTTGTTGCTTTAAATTTGTTTAGCTGCACATCTTTCATTAATCCTTTCTTTCTCTCTTCTGATGATGAAAATACATAAAGACATAAATTTTTGCACTAATTACTGCTTTTGCTCTATCCCAAACATGTTATTATATTATTTTTTTCTTGTTGTTTTCTCTAAAAAATTATCTTTTGGTTTTGTGATGTTTCTTTACACCTCAATTCTTTAGGTTTAATTTTAGGTTTAAGTTATTGAATCCCAATTTAAGTTTAAATAATTTCTTCAAAGGCTCTTTATTTTTCATATTATATACATGCATATATGCATATGTGTGTGTGTGTATGTGTGTGATGTTGCTCCTCTTATCAATCTGCAGCATAACATAAGCTATTTGAGGGGAAAAGGGAGGGAATAGTTTCATTTTTAACTTTATATTTCTAGTGCCCCAGCACAATGACAGTTACCTAGTAGGGACTGAGTAAATATGTGTTGAGTTGGAATGAATAAAATTCTCTCACTACAGGTTGGGACACCTAGAGACACCCCACCTCCAACTAACTGAAAAAGTCCTCAGGGAAGAGTTACCTTAAGTATAAGGTTCTTTGTAGGTCTCCATCCCTTTAAGCCATAGCCTATGAGCTCCTACCAATGTGATTAGTTTTATTACGTATTGACCATAATTATTTCATAGCAAAAATGTAATACTTTATTAAGAAAAATGTTAATAAAATATTTTCCTTTCATTCCTTAAATACACTCTGACAAATACTCTAGGATGTCTATGTAGAGGAACAGGTAGGAGACATAAGTTCCCAATCATTCCTCTGAGGATATAGTACAGCTTGTAGTCTAGTGATTTTATGGCAGTACTGCTTCTTCTCTCCAAAGCATCTGGTTTTCTTTACAGGGGTCACATACTTTGTGCTGGAACCCATACTGTTGTATCTTTTTTCTGACATTGCCAACCAGTCTTTAATTTGCTAGCTTTGTGGTCTCAAACTTCTGGTTCAGTTGAAATCCTCGGTTATTTAGTTAAAGGAAGAGCAACTATTATAATTTTTTTCAGCTAAAATAAAACCTTTGAGGTTTTTTTCCTAACTGCCTCAGAAAAGGCAGAAACTCTCCTTGGACCAGTAGAAAGCTTCCCCTTGAAATCTCAAGTTTGACTGCTTCAGAGTGTTGGACACTGAAATCTCTTATCTTCTTGGCAGGAAGCTCTCAGGAAGTTGCTAAGTCTATTGGAACAAATCAGGATAAGCAGTATAGATGTCTCCTAAATATACATCTCTGAAGAGTAAATTATAAAATTAGGTCATTGTTATTTCTCAATAATTACCAAATCTTCTTGAATTTGAGGGATCCCAATTATCTTAGTTGTAATCCTCTTCTTTTTTCCCAGATGAGTAAAGGCAGAAAGATAAGCTAAGTCTAGAGGAAAAGGTCATCTCTTCTGCTTGCTTAACCACATTCCTGACCTTGTATGCAGATGCAGCAACCTCAACAACATACAAGAACTTTGAGACATGTGTAATCCTACCAGCTACCATAACTTATGTTACATACAATTTCCCCTGAGATAAAACAACACTCTGGGCAGCTAGGTGCTATAATGGATATAGTGCTGGGCTTTGAACCATGAAGACTCCTCTTCTTGAGTTCAAGTTTGGCATCAAACTACTAGCTGTGTGATACAGGGGAAGCCACTTAACCCTTTTTGCCTCAGTTACTCATCAGTAAAATGAGATGGAGAAGGAAATGACAAACTAATCTAGTATCTCTACCAAGAGAATCCCAAAAAGGGGTCATAAAAATTTGGACATGACTGAAAATGACTCAAAAGCAAATAATAACAAAAAACAACACTAGATTTAGAGGGCCCTGTTCTTTGTTTGATTTGACTTTAAGAATAAGTGCGTAGTTTGTTGTTATCCTTCCTGCTTCGACAGTACCAAAAAGACATTATTGTGACCAAGAAGTGATAAAACTTTGCCTAGCCTTTGACCAAGCAATGCCACCACTAAGTATGTATCCCGAAGAGATTTTTTTTTAAAGAAAAGGACTTATTTGTATAAAAATATTTATAGTGACTTTTCTTGTGGTAGCAAAGAATTAGAAATTCAGGGAATGCCCGTTAATTGAAGAATAGGTGATCAAGTAGTGGTCATAGCAGTGGTAATACTTGAAGTGGGATTAAAGGGCATCACCATGTTGGGTGTTCAAGGGACAGTGTATCCAACTGTGGCTGATGAGATCAATTTAAACTAAGAAGTATCTACCACAGGTTGAGCACAAATAGTCCACATGGATATTTGGAGTGGAGATGTCACCAAATTTGTGCATCTCACATTTCTTTTGAGCTATTACAATTCTCCTTTCCTCACAGAACACAGCATCTTCTTTGATATGGGCATGCCATAACAGGCAGTCCTGTGCCAGTGTCACCCATGTCTCACAACTGATTTCAAAGTTTTTCAGGGAGACCTTAAGATTCTCCTTCTATTGCTTTTTCTGACCTCTGTGTCAATACTTGCCTTGTGTGAGTTCTCTTTAAAAATAATCTTTTAGCCAAATGTACATTTGGCATTCAAATAATATGGCCAGCTCATTGAAATTGTGCTCTCTAAAACAGAGTTTTAATGCTTGGCAATTTAGTTCAAGAAAGGACCTCAGTGACCAGTACCTTATTCTTTCCAGGTGATCTTCAGAATCTTCCTAAGACAATTCAGATGGAAGTATTCAGTTTCTTAGCATGGTGCAGATACACTGTCTAGGTTTCACAGACATACAACAATGAGGTTGGCACAAAGGCTCTGTAGACCTTCAATTTGGAAGGTAGTCTAATACATCTGCTCTCCCACACTTTCCTTCAGAGACTCCCAAACACTGAGCTAGCTCTGACAATGTATGCATCAACCTCATCATCTTTGTGTACATCCTTGGAAAGTATACTGCCAAGGTAAGTGAACTTATCCATAGCATTCAAAATTTCTCCATAACTGACAGTTCCACACAGGGATGGTGTGGTGCTGGCTGGTGGAGAACTTATTTTCTTGGTGTTGTCAGGCCAAAATTAGCACAGGTGGAAAAGAACCAATCCACACTGCTGCATCTTGGCCTCAGAAACTCTATTGAGTACCCAGTCTTCTGTGAATAAAAAGTCACATACCAACTCTCCCTCCACTTTATTCTTGGCTTGTAGCCTCTTCAAGTTAATTAATTTACTGTCAATGTAGTAGCTGATCTTGAAGCCATTTGTGTCCTCATTGAAGGAGTCTGATGATATTATTGAAAAAATCATGCTAAAAAGAGTGGGAACGTGCATACAGTCCTGCTTGATTTCATTGGTACCTGGCAAAGTGTGAGAGCATAGTCCGTTACCCAGAACCTTTGTAAGCATGCTATCATGACAATGATGTACAATATTAATGAATTTCTCTGGCAACCAAATTTTGCCACGATCTTCCACAAGCCATCAAGACTGACAGTATCAAATGCCTTGGTCAGATTGACAAACATTGTGTACAGACTTCTTCTCTGTTCCTTCCATTTCTCCTGGAGTTGTTGGGCAGCAAACACTGTATCTACCATTCCTTGGCCCTTTCTGAAGCCACACTGGCTCTTGTGCAGATAGGCATCTTCCAAGTAAAGGATCATTCTATTAAGGAGGACTCTGGGAAGAATCTTGCCAGCAATGACTGAAATTCCAGGCCCTCCCCCCACCAACCCTGTGATTGTCACAGGACAAAATATTTCCTTTTCCAAGTTGATTTGACGTTAAGTTTTAGCTGACTTGACTTCAAGAATGTGTGCACAAAGAGTTATTACACTACTAATACTATTTGATCCAGCAGTACCATTATTAAGTCTATTTCCAAAGATGAATAGGGGAAAAAGGAAAAGAACCTCTGTGTTCTAAAGTATTTATAGCAGCTCTCTCTGTGGTGGCAAAGAACTGGAAATGCTCATCAATTAGGGAATGACTGAACAAGTTGTGGTATATGATAGTGATATAACACTACCATGTTATAAGATATGATGAGCTCAATGATCTTTGAAAAACATGGAAGGACTGGCCTGAAATAACAAAGGATAAAATGAACAGAAACAAGAGAACGTTATAAACAGTAGTAACAGTATTGTTTTAAGGATGACTTTGAATAACTAAGCTATTTTGACTATTACAGATATCCAAATTAACTGTAAAGGGCATATGAAGATGCTATCTATATCCAGACAAAGAACTAATAAATAGAAATATGTATAGAATATACACACATGTACCCATTTGCGTCTAATGGTAACTATCTCTAGGGCAGGATAGGTGATGGGCAGAAAAAAAGAAAAAAAAGAAATTTGCATAATAATTTCGTTGTATATTTGGAAGGAATATCAAGGTGTGCCTAGTAAATTTACAGTTTCATGTACAATCATCTTTTTCATTACTCTATATTATAGAAATGCTTGTTTTATTTCATAAATATGTTGTAATGTAAAAAAAAGGGAAACGAAAGAATGAAAGTACTTACTCATATGCAAAATAAAATGATAGAGGTCTTTTGCAGAAGTCAGAGTGTGGGAAGCATGAGGGATGGGTGCCCTACAAGCAAGCTTTTCTCTGGCCTAAGACTTCTGCAGTCATCTTATGTCACTAGATATCTTCCTCATTATTAGGTAACAATTGTAGTGATACCATAACCTCCAGTCTCAGCTCACCATAAACTTGCCTATTTTACTTTTAGTCATATTGGATGGTCTCCTGTGTGCAATGACTGAGGGGTGAATGTAGCATTTTGATATTTATAGAATATTTTACATTTGAACATTATAAAAATCTTATAAATTATGTAGTTTAGGTATTATTGTATGTATTATACCCTCAAATATGTCATGATGGCCAGGCAGTACATCATGGAAAAGTTCCAGAGCAGGGTCTACCATTACTTTGAAGAATATAATAAAGAAACAAATATGTGTATGCATACATTATACCTGTATAACATAATATACACACACACATACATATTCATATAACTATTCAGACATATATATATAATCTACTCACATATGTACTCATATACCTATAGATGTGCATATAGACACAATACATATAGACACATGCATGTAATGCATATAAACATGTATACATACATATAAAATACACTCATATACGTGTAACTACAAAATACAAGTGTATTATGTGCAAATGTGCACATGTACACACATGTGTGCACAGATATATGCACACATATATAAAGTCCCTAGCATTATAATTAACCTTCAAATATATACATTTAGGAGCATATGGAATCCTAGATCTCATCCTATCTATCCATCCATACATCCATACATCCATGGGATATATGGTTTACATATATGATAGATAGATGTCACTTGTGACATGCATATGGGTCAATTACCCAGTTAGAAAACTGTCGAGGTTACTCTAGACCTTTCTTTCCTCACAGTACTTTGGGTTTCAATAGCTATGGATTTTCTTATATTATATTTTCTATTTTCTCATTATCTTGGTAATGGTTGAAACCTTGAAAAGAATGTCTTGCTTTTCCCCTTGTATTTAACACCTCTTTGTCTCTGAAGTGGCTCAAGTCCTTCTTTCACCCTATCCTTTAACTTCATGGCCTTACTACATATGCTTCACTTTATTGCCTTGATATCTTTTTGTCAGCTGCCTTGTTACCTAGCTTATATCTTTCCCTCTCTCTTTCTTCCCTTTCCAGTTGATCAAATCAATACTCCTATTACTCCTGAGAAGGCTGTGTCAGTCCACTTTTTTTTGGCTTCTGGTAACTATTCTGGTAACATTCCAACATGAACTGCCAAAATATCCACACATCCTTTCCCCCTCCTTTTTGTTGTCTCTTCCTATTAGAATGTAAAATCCTTAAAGGCAATAACTGCCTTTGTTTTTGGTATTAGCACTTATCACAGTGTTTGGCATATAGTAAGAACCTAATATTCTTTTCCTTTTTCATTTATTCCCTACCATCTCTTAAACTGAGGGTCTGGATAAAGCATAATACTGTACTATCCTTTTCAATGTATTCCAAATCACATTGTATTTGTTGATTCCAATTCAAAGGGTAGATGGACTAGGCCAATTGCTCCCTTGATCAGTGATACCTCTATTGCCATTTCTCCCAGAAACAGGATGATTAGAATATACTAATCATCTATACTATTCTTGACTGGAAAAAAATTGCTACATCGCATCATAGGTCTATGAGTAGAAAGGACCTTAGTCATCATTGAGTTCAATCTTCTCAAGTTAGATCTGAGAAAACTGAGGCCAGAAGAAGTTAAGTTTTATCCCACATCAAACAGATATCAGAGAGGAGAGTTGATCAGAGGAGTGGCTCTGACTCCAGAGTCAATAATCTTTCCACTCTACCACATAATCGTTAACAGTTTCTTCTCTTATTCCACCAAGAATTCACCCATTTTTTTGTAAATAATGGATTGCATTCACAGTATTTTCTAGGTGTCCAGATGGTGATCTGACTCTTGTAAGATGATTTAGAAAAGCTAGTATTTATGTAATACTTAAAGATTTGCATAGCACTTTATAAAAATTATCTCATTTGATCCTGAGTAACCCTATAAGGTGGTGCCATTATGTTATTCCCCATGTGATTATTATCCGTTGAGACTGAGAGATTTTGTGACTTGTACTGAGTCATGCAGCTAGCAAATGTCTGAGACAGAATTTGAACCCAAATCTTCCTAACTGCAAGACTAGTGTTCTATCTACTACCACTTACCTGCCTCAATTTATGAAAACTGGAAGCTATTGAAACCAAAATACAAATCTCCTTGAAAGTAATTGAGGAAAACTAATGGGAGGTTTACAAATCCTACCAGACTTAGGGGAATCTAAGCATGCAAGGAACCGAATTGTCTACTAGGAACTATTTACTTCACCCAGCTGTCCAGAAAGTTGTTAGCCTATTCTATTGGTCCCTTTCTCAGCACATAAGCAAATCAACCCTGTGGCATTTCCCCTCAATCAGTGTTTCCACCCCCAATTCCCTACCTCTATGCTTTGAATTTTAAAATCTAAATATACTCTGCCTCTTATAAGAGTAGTGTGTAGTGCTTCTGTAATAAACAGAGTGATTAGCTTCAGAGATATGAAACTCTGGTAGGAGCGTTTTACTAGTATATAGTCAATAATTATGCATGTTAATGATAGTAATTATCATTAGTTCATATCAATGATACATGTAGAATCATTCCAATATGATTTCATCTTTTCTCTTTTTTGTAAAAGGAGGAAATTATCTAGTCTTGCCCTGCTAGACCCTTTCTCCCTTCCAAGGCAACAGACAGATTTGTGCAACCCCTGTAATACAAGTTAAAGTTTGGGCAGTTGTCTCAGATGTCTCTCTGAAAGTCATGTCCTACTCTAGTTCTGAATATTTTCTGATGTCTGTCCATTTAAACTTGCTGTTTTTGTTTGGAAAATTTGAAAAACAGTACACATGCTGGTAATGTTCAACAATAATTCAAAGTATGAGTCAGGTCACCTCTCTAGGGATTTTGTGAACCACTTTAAAATAAAGATCCTTAAGGAAATTCCACTTCATTTTGTTCCAAGTGTATTTCCATCCTTGGTCTTCTCATTCTTTCCATCTTCCTGCATTCAAAAAACCCAGGGACTTCTGGAAGACACTGGTCACTCCCTCTAGCATTGGTGCTCCTTCTTTCATGTCCTCTAGTACAGTAGGTCAAGGGAAGGAGTCAGCATATTCTAAGGTCCTCATTGCCATTTCCATACTGTCTTTCCACCACCATTATTTAGAAACCTCTTTTCCTTCGAGGTTCACTCTATCGATATATCCATATTGTGTAGTCAAAATCCTTGTCTTCCTGTTTTTGCTCCAGTGCTTTAGTGCCCAGTTCACAATCTTTCTTTCCACCAATTCCTGCTGCCATTTCTTAGGGTTGTTAATATACATATAGGTCTTTTCTCAAATATCAGTTTAGCAACTTCCACAATTCTCATAACGTACATCTTTGTTCCCCTGTTGATGTGTTTTTTTTGCATTTGTTTGTTGGTGCTTGAAACATGGATTGCTTCTCAGTAAAAAAAAATTCCATCCTTCATATCACTTTCTCATAAAGAAAAATTTAAGGAAATTCTTGTGAACTACATCTTTACTTTACCTCATACTCCTTAGAGAGAGGCTCATATACTAGATCCACCCATTACCTAGAACTATGGATACAGAATTCTGAAATTCCTGTCTCTGTTTATAATTTCTTATTTTTCATATCTCATTTCTCTTAATTTATTTTTCATGCTCAACAGGACCTGTAGGCCCTTCAGCCTCTGTTTTCCCAGATCCACCTTTGTTATCATCTCATTTTCCTCCTTTCACAGTCTTGAACTTGTTGCCCAGCTCAACAGTAAGCTATGTCCCACCTTTGAACCCCTTTTTGAAAGGCCTTCTTTTCCTATCATTGCTAAGGATTAACCAAATTCTCCACTAGTTAACTTTTGCCTTCTCTCCCTCCACTTTCATTTTGCTGAACACAGCTATAGAAAATCATAAGCTGAACAGCTACAGAACAGCCCTTTTATTCTTGGCAGTGATTCTCTATCATACTTTTCTCAGAAGCTATCTCAAACCTCTTTTCTCCTAAAATAATCTATTTTACAACTTTTTTTCTCACTCTTATTTTAAAGAAAAAATTAAGTCCAATGGTCATGAGCTCTCTCTTGTCCCCAACTGTACAACTCAAAATTCATCTTAACCACTGCCTCATTCCCTATTTCTTCCTGAGGAAGAGCTGGCCCTTCTCCCTGATAAGCTCAACCTCTCTACCTATGTCTTGGTCCCATTCCATCAAATGTCCTTTGGGAACATTACCCTTCAATCATTGTCTCACCCTCAATATATTCTCATTGATTTTTTTGTTTGCCTGTTGCCTACAAATACAGCCAGGTTTCCCCTATCCCTTCAAAAACATAAATACAATCATATACACTTCGTTTGATTCAAACTCTGCCTCAGATTATCACAAATGTATATATATATATATATATATATATGTGTGTGTGTGTGTGTGTGTGTGTGTGTGTGTGTGTGTGTAGATGTAAATGTACATGTGCGTATATGAAAGGAAGAATCATTTCACAGCCCTAGAAAAAATCATCTCTCCATATTGCTTCCATTCCCTCAACTCCCACTAACTTCTCTCTTCCTTCCAACATGACTTTGGACGTCGTAATTGACATTGCTCTATCCAAGATTACCAAAATTCTGTTAAATCCCATGTCCTTTTCTTACTTCTCTGTCATTTTTGACCATTTTCTCCCAGATACTCTCTTTTTTCCTTGGTTTTCATGATGCTATTACTTCCCATTTTTCTTTTTGTTTGTTTGACAATTCCTCAGTCTTCTTCATGGGATTATATCGGTTTCCATTCTATTAAGCAAGAGTGCTTCCCAAGGCCCTGGATTATCAAGAGAGGAAAGGGATTCCAAACTTGTATTTCCTTGTGAGTGCTTGAACTCAATTATCATGAAGGGAGTAAGGCTTTCAAGGGAAGGGCAAGTAGAAGAAAGAGAATCAGGGTGATGGAGCAGAATGATAGTGGTCATGCCCCAAGTTTGGTGGAGTCCTTTTCCTTGGACATGGGGAGGTTAGGCCTCATATAAAGGTAGCAATGGGAGTATCACAAGAAGGAAAGATTATACAAAGAGCATCTAGGGAAAATTAGGGGCAAATATTGGTACACTATTTTTAGATAGAAAAGAGGGAGGGAGAGATAGAGTGCTAGGGAGAGAGAGACAGACAGACAGAGAGACAGACAGAGATAGACAGTCAGAGACAGAGAGAGACAGAGAGACAGAGAGAGAGACAGAGAGAGAATAGAGGAAGCAATCGAAGTCACTCTTTTTTTTTCCTTTTTGATGAGGGAATCAAGGCGCATAGACCACTTGCCCAGAAACACACAATTATCAAGTACCTCAGAGGGGATTTCAAACCAAGTCATTCTGTCTTTGGGGACAACTTGGTAGCACAGGGACTCAGGAAGACTTATCTTCCTGAATTTAAATCTAGCCTCACACACTTACTAGCTATGTGGCCCTGAATCAGTCCTTGAGCCTATTTGCCTGTTTGCTTCAGTTTCCTCATCTATAGAATGGAGAAGGAATTAGCAAACCACTCTAGTATCTTTGTCAAGAAAACCCCAAATGGGGTCATGAAAAATTGGACACTACTAAAAAACAACTTTGCTGCCACAACAACAGCAGCAGCAGTGCTGATGACAACTTGGCTGTTGCTTAGCACAATGCCATTTATTGTACTAAATTCCGGGCCTACCTCTGATATGTAATAGCTATGTGACCATGTGTTGGTCATTTCAGATTTATGTATCTAGTCATAGGCTATCTTCTAAACTCTAATCCCACAATTAAATATTTTTAGCTGAAAATACTATAGATATTTTAGTAGAATCTAAACTACCTGAGATAAGGGGATTTTTTTTAATCTTTGCAGCCCAACATTTGTAACAGGTAATTAGTAAATGTTGAATAAATATAACATAAATCTTTTTGTCCTTCTGTTTTAAAATGTATCCCAGTGGGAACAAGAAGAGAAAGGAGTATAGTGAGACCTGATATGTGGTTTTTGTTTGCAACTAACTTTGTGACTCAAATTTGAAACCAGGTAACCTCTCTGCGCCTCAGTTTCCTAATCTGCAAATTGAAAGTAGATGGTCTTTAAGGATTGTTCCACCTCTCAATTCCGATCTTGCTGTGGCACATTCTATATTTTGTATAGCATATAATGAAAGGGATATGATTTATGTCTGCAACATTACTTATGGTGAGAGAGGTGGAGAATGTTGTAATAAATGCAGATTTAAAATACACCATGATAGAGATATTAGTGAGTATTGCTAGCTAAGCTTTGTCATTGTCCCTTTCAATAGTATCCTAATGGAGGGGAGAGGATGAATGGGTGGAGAGCTATAGGGAAGCTTATGGTTAATTAGAAGAGACACGAGGTCCCCAGTAGGCCTGAAGCTAAGTGACATGCTAGGGATAGCATGTCAGGTATGTTCCAGGGACTATCTACCCATAATATTGTGTCACAGCTAAATAATGTTGAACACTACAAAGTTATTAATGACAATGCAAATCTAAAAGTATAATCCGTAAGTGGCATATTAGAAAATATTTTTCTATCTCTGAAAAACAAATGTTATTCCATTTCAACCTGAGGACTGTAATGAGAAGGAAAGAGCTTAAAATTTGTATGGCCTTTGCAGTATTTGAACTCCATTATCACAAAGGCAGTGCCAGTGTGGGTCAAATAATAAAGTAAAGAAAAGGGTGACAGAATGGTGCCCCAAGTTTGGTGAAGTCTCTCTTCTTGGGCATGGGGAAGTTAGGACTCATATAAAGGAAGTCAAGAGAAAAGAAAAAGTAGTAAGGGTATCACAGGAAGGAAAGATTATTTAAAAAGCATTCAGGATAAATGAGGGTAAACATCATTATGCTGTTTCAATGTCCTAATTGTCAGTTGACTAAGAATTTATCTTTTAAGAAAAATCCATTGTTCAATGAATAGAAACTCTGGTAAAATCCAAACAAATCAAGTGAATGAGAGTATAGAAGTTGTTCACTATAAGCATGAATGTGTGCATCTCTTTCTCCTGCTCTCTAGAGATATCGATCTAGATCTATGTCTGTAGATATCTATATAGAATATATATATATACATAAATATATGTGTGTTATTAACATTATTATTGTCAACTTATAACTGTGTGATCCCGGACAAGTCACTTAACCTGTTTACTTCAGTTTCCTCGTGTGTAAAATGAGCTGGAGAAGAAAATGGCAAACCCCTCCAAGATCTTTGCCAAGACAACCCCCAAAAGGACCCTGAAGAGTTAGACAAGGCTAAAAGTGACTGAGCACTAACGTGGGACAACATGATGTGTAAGAATAAGAACTGCACTTGGAATTATAATGGTTCAGTTTGAATCCTATGTAGAATACACACACACACACACACACACACACACACACACACACACAGAGGAGAGAGAGAGACAGAGAGAGGGAGAGACAGAGAGAGACAGAGAGACAGAGAGAGACAGAGAGAGAAAGATGGAGAGACAGAGAGAGACAGAGACAGAAATAGAGACAGAGAGAGATGTATGTTTCTATATAAGAGACAGAGATAGAGAAGGAGAAATGGAGAGAGACTAGTGGACAGAAAGCTGCTTCGAGAAAGCACTGATGCGTCTCTGCAGGAAGAAAAGAGCTTGGACACTTTGCCAAAGGAAAGTTGATGGTAAAAGAAATGGAGTAAAGGAGAGAGATTTATTTTTTTGACTGCATGTCACAAATACAACTGAAATGCAGCTTGAAGTCATCACCTTTCCCGTTCAGACTTGATACCATTTTCTCAATGTGACCTCTTTGCAGAACAAAATCAATATTGTTTCTGTCTCCAAACCCCCAGCTGTGTTTTGTATCCATTAGGCCTTACCATTACTTTTATGGAAAAAGAGTAAACCCTCAGATAAATGAGCAGTTATCTATAAAATGGGAGGTGGCTCTGTTAAGTTGGCTTTAAGGCAATGCCTACATAGGGAATTTACCTTAGGGAATCATTAATGGCCCATGACCTGATTTGACTCCAAGGTTTATTTTATGCAGAGCACAAAATGAGAGGGTTGACTAAGTATTTGGATATTTCAAATTAAAGACCAAATTCCTTTCATATTTTCTCAAACATAAGAATAATTAAAATAAGAATAGTGTTTTATTTTAAAGCTCAGGCAATTTATTTTAAATTTACATATATAACATGATTCCTAGAATTTTAAAGAAGGAAGAGATTTTAGATATTTTCTAGTCTAACCCTCTAATTTTATAGATGGAGTAAAAAAGGCTCTTAAAGGTTATGATCTGTCATATAGCTGACATCCCCTCAAGTAAATCATAAAACCAAGTTAAATGATGGTGTCTTGAAATAATGGTGGATTTGGAATCAAAAGTCCTGCATTTGAGGACTTGCTCTGTCACCAGCTAACTTTATGACCTCAGTCTTGGGCAAGTCACTTAATTTCCATAAACTTCAGTTGAATGCAGGCACTGCTTATCTATAAGATTATGTATGTAAAACACTTTTTAAACCTTATGACAATATGTAAAAATTAGATATTATTGTTAAACAATAAAAGACTACGTATTATGAATGTTACTCATAATTAGCATTATGTAACTGTCCTCATTAGAATTTTTAATAGAAAATTGATGATAAAGCTTAGCAATACTCTTTAAAAGTATTACAAATTCACTTTTACCTCCACATATTAAATCCATTCCTGAAATGTTATAAAGTATACATATAGTATATATATATATATCCACATATGTATTCAAATACTATTTTCTGACGCATTATAATTTTGATGATTCACTTTCATGTACAGATTGACCTCAACCCATAATAAAAAAAAAAAAAAAAACACATTGATCCTGACCCTCACTTAAAAGAACATTTTAATTATGCCTACCCTCACTATTTGTAATCTCTCTTCTCAGCTTTTAAGAGGTTCAAGTGATTGACTGTTTTTTAGAATCTTAGAGTTGGGACACGTTTTATGAAGCATCGAGGCTAATCCCTTACCTAAAGCACAGATAATCTTGACAACATCTTTGTAGGTTGTTTTGCCTCAACTTTGGCTAATTTTAAGGATAGGTAAATTGGTTCCTGTCAAAGTAGCCTCTTCTAATTTTGGAAAACTCTAATTGTTAGAAAGTTCTTTTTGATATAATGACAAAATCTCTCCCTTGAAATTTTTACCTATTGATCTTACAAAACAATTTAAAACCTAGTACAGTTACACAGGGCAGGATTTCTTAACCCTGTGTTGGTGAAATTAATTTTTGATAGCTGTATTTCAATATGATTGGTTTTGTTTGTAATTCTTCATATTTATTTCATGAATTTAAACATAATATATAATTAATTAACAATTAATGATAAAATAATAATAAAAATAATAGTTAATAATAAGAGGTCCACAGGATTCACCACACTGCACAAAAGGATCTGTAATGTAAAAAAAGTTGAAGCACCCCAACTTAAGTCATGTGGCTTAATTCTTTTCTTTTTTTTACGACCTTACTTGTTATCAACCACCACAAATATTTCAGAGAACAAAAAAGAATTATGTGTGAAACTCTCAATTGTTGTGTAGTTTGTTTTCAAAATTTGTTATATTTAATAAATAATTTCTGTTTGTGCTTCCTTCTGAATCTATTTTTTTCTTCTATGGATTTAAATGTTATATAACTACTCTCACTTGTTTGTGCATCTCTATCGATATCCATTACCTGACTCCCCCAACTTTTTGAAGCCTCTCTTTTAAACATATAAATATGTTCAATCCAAATAATTCATTAGCTGTGTATGAAAATGTTTATCTTAAATATCTCACTCTACGTATAAGTGTAGGGTGGGGGCGGGCGGAACCTGCAGCCTCAAGGCCACATATGGCCCTCTAGGTCCTCAAGCAATACCCTTAGACTGAATCCAAACTTCATAGAACAAATCCAGGACAGGCTCTATCCACCCATTCACCTAGCTGCTTTATCTCTGTCTACAATGGTCAAATTAAATATGTGCATATGTTTTTAGTCACTGTTTATGAAATCACAACCCCTTGGGATAGACACCAGGGTCTAACATAAAAGATATTATAATGAATATAAGGACAACCAGGTTTGAGTCCCAGTAGGCAATATTAGGTAAGACATTTTATTTTTCTTGACCTAAGTTGGTTCATTTGTAAAAAGTGGATATTGGACTAAATGATTTGCACAATTTTTTCCAATTCTCTCTCCATTCTCTCATCTGAGAACGTATTTCTCTCATAAAAATGGAGGCCATTCTCTAGGAGCTCTATTTTCTTCCTTTGTCCCTATTTCACATTACTTTAATGCTTGCCCTTACTACCTCCTCTTTAACTACTGTTTCATGTGAAAAGTTGGTCTTTCCTCTTGTAAAATCCCCTATGCACCCAAGTGATCCCATTTCACCTATGTTCTCCAGCAGATTGTCCCTTCTGACATTCTCTCTCTCTCTTTCTCTCTCTCTCTCTCTCTCTCTCTCTCTCTCTCTCTCTCTCTCTCTCTCTCTCTCTCTCTCTCTCTCTCTCACTTATCTTCAATCACTCAAAATTTACTGGCTGCTACCCCTACTTCCTACATCCTGCTCATCCCAAAACAAAACAAAACAAAAATCCAACAACAAAAACAAAAACAAAAACCCCTCACTTGATCCATCCATCCCTCATTATTTTTCTGTATTTCGCCACCATTTCCCTGAGAAGACCATTTATCGCCTGTGGAATTATATCCAGTTTTGCTGAGTAGGTTATTCTTGTTTGTAATCCTATATCTTTTGCCTTCCAGAATATCATCTTCTAAACTATCTGTTTCTTTAAGGCATAACTGTCAAATTATCATCACTTGTGTGATCCTGAGTATGGTTCCAGGATATTTGAATGGTTTCTTTCTGGTGGGTTAAAGCACTTTCTTTTTCACTTGGAGCTCTAGAATTTGATATAAAATTCCTAGGAGTTTTCATTTTGGGATGTCTAGCAGGTACTGACGAGTAGATTCTTTCAACCTCTATTTTGCTCTCTGATTCTAGGATATTAGAGCAGTCTTCCTTTACAATATCTTTAAGTATGATTTCTAGGCTCTTTCTTTAATGATGGCCAATAATTTTTAGTAGTCCAAAATTTCAGTATAATTCAGTAGCCCAATAATTCTTAAATTATGTATTTAATGTATACGTTCAATATATGTATTTTCTAGTTCAATTGTTTTTTCCAATGAGATATTTCAATTTTCTTCAATTATTTCATTATTTTGACTTTTTTGTTTCTTAACGTCTCATTGAGTCATTACTTCTATTCGCTCAATTCTAATATTTTAAAACATTTTTATTCAAAGTTTTGAGTTCCAAATTCTATCCCTCTTTCCCTCCCTCCTCTACCCTCTCTTTCAGATAAGCAACCAGATAAAGGCTATGCATGTACAATTATATGAAATATTTCCATATTAGTTATTTTGTACAAGATTTCAATAAAAGAAAAAATGAAAGTAAAAATAGTATGCTTCAGTCTGTATTAGAATAATATCACTTCTTTCTCTGGAGATAGATAGTAAGCTTCATCGTTAGATGTTTGGTATTGTTTTGGATCATCGTGTTGCTGAGAATAGCTGTCCTTCACGTTTCTTCATTGAAAAGTGTTGTTGCTACCATGTAGAACATTCTCCTGGTTCTGTCAATTCTAATTTCTTCAATGAGCTTTTAAATTTTTTTCTATTTGGCCAATTTTAAATTTTTGGTCAATTTTTAAAGATGTTACTTTCATTAATGATGTTTTGTACCTCTTTTACCATTTAGTCAATTCCATTTTTTTAATGGTTCTATTTTCTTCAGTATATTTTTGTGCTTCTTTTACCAGGCTGCTAACTGTTTTTTTAAATAATTTTTCCCCTTGCTATCCTTTTTTTTTAAACCATTTTTTCCTCTACCACTTTTTTTTCGCTGTGAAAAGAATTTTTAATTCTTTTAGGAACTCTTATTGGGCTTCTCTCTAATTCACATTTTTCCCCCTTTGAGGCTTTGCTTGTAGCTATTGTGAAATTTTTGTATTTTTCCGAGTTTATAACTTGAACTTCTCCATCAGTACAGTAAATTTTTATGGTAGTTTTTTTGTGTGACATTTGGTCATTTTTCCAGCCTATTTCTTGATTTTCAAGTTCATGTTAAAGTTGAGTTCTATTCCCAGCACGGCACCTAGGGAGAAGAAGTCTTATGCTTCAGTCTTTTTGCACTACTGTGTTCAGCGCTTATTCTAGGGGTTTAGAAATATTCAGGGCTTTCAGTGTGATATGATTAAGAGAGAAGTGTGGTCACTGATCTGACCCAGTGAAGAAAATTCTCCCTACCTATGTCCTTGGTCTGTTGTCAAATAGTTTAACATCAGAAATGGATAGGAGCTGATTAGTGAAATGACATGAAAGAACTTGCACTACCATTCTCAGTGGTGCTTTACCACCATGTGCTAAGTGCCATGAGACCTTGCCAGCTAGCTTTTAGCTTAAACATCCTATATGTTCTGTATCCTCCATTAGAATATGAGCTTGTTGGGAAGTGGGACTCTTGCATTCCTTCATTCTTCCGTCTTTTCTTTGTTCCTTCATTTCTTTCTTGCTTTTTCTTACTTTACTGAGCACTTAGCACAATAGTTTGCTCAGTTAGTGCTTAATAAATACATTTCATTAATCAAACCATTAACATTAATTAATTAATTAATATGGGGCCTCTTGTGAGCTAAATGGAAGACTTTCAATATAATATTATAGGTTATAGAAGGTAAGATCCATGGAGGAAGAACTATTTCATTTTTATTTTTGTATCCCTGGAGCCTAGCATAGTGCCTGGCACACAACTGGCACTTAAACACTTGTTGATTGAATGATCATAGATTTAGAGGTTCTGTCTTAGGAGCCATCTATTCTAACTCACCCTCACCCCTTCTGACAATGTCTTTGGTGTAGTCTTGAATGAATAAAGGACTTTTCATTGGCAAAATTGCTCTTTTTCAGTCTTTACAGTCTTTGTAAACATTTTGATAAACATTTTTGATAAATTTTTGATAAACATTTTTTTTCTTTAAGCAACAGTTAGCTACTGAGAAAAAATCTGGTCTTCTCGCTGTTGTTCCAACTTCAAGAAGTCTGCACCTCACAGTGGAGCAGAGATTCTTAATTTTTTTTTCTACCATGAACTCATTTGGAAGTCTTGTGAAACTTATAGGCCCTTTTGAAAAATATTTTTTAAATGAACTATATAAAGCACGTGGGATTATAAAGGAGTACAATTATATTGAAATACAATCATGAAGATATTAAAAAACAAAGTTCACAAATCCCAAGTTAAGAAATCTTACTGTTAAGGAGGAATCAATCAATCAGAATTCCTTAGTTTCAAGGTCCCTCTGGAAGGCTTGGCATATTTTCTGAAGTTCTTTAACATCAATAACTTGTCAAGTCTTGACATTGTTTTTAATTTTCGACTGAATTTTCCTTTGGGCTTTTGTATCACTTAGCCTGTTTCATTGAGGTCTTGAATGAATGATTCCTTGAAATTCTTGACTTCCTATACCAATAGCTACTGCAGTACCTTTAAATGTTATTAAAGTATGCTTTTTGAGAGTTACAACTTTTCATGCTCCCTTGCAGTAGTATTCAGTCTTTAAAACTAAAGAAATAAAATGAAACAGAAGTGAGCAATTAAACTTGTATCTCTAGATCATAGAATGATCATGCATGATGTATCATAGGGTACTAGTTTTAGGGCTAAAGGTAAGTTTAGAGGCCATTAAAAATCAGGACTTATATGACCTGATGCTGAGTGAAAGGAGCAGAACCAGGAGAACTTTATGCACAGCAACGACCACAGTGTGTGAGAGTTTTTTCTGGTAGACTTAGATTTTTGTAATAACATAAGAACTTCTTACAAAAAAAAAAAAAAATCCCAGTGGTGGATCTCAAGGCAAAATGCCTTCCACACTCAGAGAGAGAAATATGGAAGTCACTCACATAATGTAGCAGATCATGTTTGTGTATGTGTATGTGTTTGTGTATCATGTTCTGATTTGTTATACGATTTCTTTCATTTATCTTAGTCTGACTACATAGCATGACTATAGTGAAAATATACTCAATAGGAAAGTATATGTAGAATCTATACAGAATTGTATGCAGTCGTGGGGAGGGAGGGGGATAGTGGGGAGTAGGTGGGGGGGGATAAAATCGCAATTGTATGGCAGTGATTGTTAAACATTAAAAAATAAAAATTAAAAATTAAAAAAAAATCATCTTCTCATTTTATAGATAAGAGAGCTATGGTAGAAATTTGTTTATTTGCCCAAGGTCATAGGTCATACATATTCTGAATTACAATTTAAACTCCAGTCTTCCCTATCCAAGTGCAATGT
Source organism: Notamacropus eugenii (assembly GCF_028372415.1). NCBI lineage: Eukaryota > Metazoa > Chordata > Mammalia > Diprotodontia > Macropodidae > Notamacropus > Notamacropus eugenii. The sequence continues at coordinate 157,291,795 of NC_092872.1, forward strand.
TCTGCATACCCAAAGCACTAAATCTAGTGCTCAAATGACCAAGAGCTATACAAAGGTAAGGAAACCACTTTAATTGGATCTCTTCTGGTCAAGACCAGATATTCTGAGTAAATACACTTTTTAAAAAAACATAATTAATTTATTTACTTTTAGTTTTCATTCGTTTTCCACAGGATTTTGAGTTCCAAATTATTTCTCCTCTCCCCCCTTCCCCAGCCTCAGATGGCATGTATTCTGATTACTCCTTCCCCAGGATGCCCTCCCTTTCTCCACACCCCTTCTTATTCCCCCTTACTTTCTTGTAGGGAAAGATAGATTTCTATATCCCATTGCCTATATATTTTATTTCCCAAATTCTCTCCCTTTTTCCTTCCCCACCCACACTCATTGAGAAGGCAAGCAATTAAATATAAGCTATTTATATGTCTAGGTAATGCAAAGCACTTCCATAATAGTCATATTGTGAAAGATTAACTATATTTCCCTCCATCCTATTCCACCCTCCAATTATTCTGTTTTCTCCTTTGACCCTGTCCCTTTTCAAAAGTTTGCTTCTGACTACCCCCTTCCCTGATTTGCTCTCCCTTCTAACACGCCCCCCCCCCCCCCCATCTCTTATCCCTTTCCCTTTACTTTCCTGTAGGGTAAAATATCCAATTGAGTGTGTATGTTATTCTCTCCTTAAGCAAAATTCGATGAGAGTAAAGTTCACTCATTCCCTCTCACCTTCCCCATCTTCCCCTCCATTGTGATACCTTTTTATTGTCTCTTTTATATGAGATAATTTACCCCATTCTCTCTCTCCCTTTCTCCTCCCAATAAATTCCTCTCACCCTTAATTTTATTTTTTAGATATTATCCCTTCATATTCAACTCACCCTAAGCCATTTATCTATTAATCAATCTGTCTATCTATCTATCATCTATATTTCCTCCAACTACTCTAATGGTGAGCAAGGTCTCATGAGTTAAAAATATCATTTTTCCATGAAGGAATATAAACATTTCAACTTTAATAAGTCCCTTATCTTTCCTGTTTACATTTTAATTTTTCTCTTGATTTTTGTATTTGAAAATCAAATTTTCTATTCAGCTCTGGTCCTTTCAGCAAGAATGCTTGAAAGTGCTCTATTTCATTGAATATCCATTTTTCCTCTGAAGGATTATACTCAGTTTTGCTGGGTAGGTGATTCTTGGTTTAAATTCTAGCTCCTCTGACCTCCAGAATATCATATTCCAAGTCCTTTTATCTTTTAACGTAGAAGCTGCTAGATCTTGTGTTATCTGGATTATATTTCTACAATATTCCAATTCTTTCTTTCTGACTGTTTGCAACATTTTCTTCTTGACCTGGGAACTCAGGAATTTGACTACAATATTCCTAGAAGTTTTCCTTTTTGGATCTCTTTCAGGAGGTGATTGGTGGATTATTTTAATTTCTATTTTACTCTCTGCTGCTAGAATATCAGGATAGTTTTTCTTGATCTTCTCTTGAATGATGATATCCAGGCTCTTTTTTTTTTGATCACAACTTTCAGTTTTTCAATTTTTAAATTATATCTCGTGGATTTCTTTTGCTAGTCAATGGTTTTTCCAATGAAATGTTTCACATTGTCTTCTATTTTTTCATTCATTTTGTTTATTCTCATAAAGTCATTAGCTTCCATTTGCTCCATTCTAATTTTTAAAGAACTATTTTCTTTAGTGAGCTTTTGCACCGCCTTTTCCATTTAGCCAGTTCTGCTGTTTAAGGTATTCTTCTGTAGTCTGAGATTTTTTTACACTGTTTACTCATGTTTCCAGTCCAAAACTTGACTTTTAACTGTTTGTGAAAGTAGAACTCTGCTTCCAGTGGGTGTGGGTGTGGGTATGGATTTGGGTGTGGGAGTACTATCCCAGCCTTCAAGGATTTTGTATTAGCTACTGGATTCTCCCATCATCTGGGGGTCCAGAGATCTGGAAGCAGTCTTTGCTGATGCTGCTTCTGCTTCCTCCAACTCTGCTGTCCCAAGGCTTGGGCTGGATCTCAGTCTGACTGCATTCCACTTTCACCCAAGTCCCTTAGAGTTTTCCCACTGACTTCCTATGATGTCCTTGGCATTTGCAGGTTGAGAAGTCTGGAAACTGCCACTAGCTGCCAGCAATTCAGCACCTTTCAGTGTGACTCATGCTGGTCTCCACTCCACTCCAAAGCCAGTGTGATAGACCTTTCCTGTTGGCCTTCTAGGCATCTTGGGCTGGAAATCTGTTTCACTGTCATTTTGTGACTTCTGTTGCTCTAGAATTTGTTTAGTCATTTTTTATAGGTATTTTAAGGGCTTTGGGGGGAAAGCTTGAGAAGATCTGTGCTTCTACTCTGCCATTTTTTGGCTCCACCTCCTACTCCTCTTTTTTTTTTAAATCATGAATTTTAGATAGTCCAATAATTATTGTTTTTTCTCTCCTGGATCTATTTTCCAAGTCAGTGGTTTTTCCAAGGAAATATTTCACATTATCTTCTATTTTTCATTCTTTTAGTTCTGTTTCATAATTTCTTGATTTCTCATAAAGTCATTAGCTTCATTTGCTCCATTCTAATTTTTAAGAAATTATTTTCTTTAGTGAGCTTTCACACCTACCTATCCATTTAGCCAATTCTACTGTTTAAGGCATTCTTCTCTTCATTGTCTTTTTGAACCTTTTTTGCCATTTGATTTATCCTCTTTTTAAAGGTGTAATTTTCTTCAGAATTTTTTGAGGGCTCCTTTAGCAAGCTGTTGCCTTGTTTTTCATGATTTTCTTGCATCACTCATTTATCCTCCTAATTTTTCCTCTCCTCTTATTTGATTTATATAATCAATCTTGAGCTTTTCCATTGCTTGAGACCTATTCACATTTTTCTTGGAGGCTTTGGATGGAGGTGTCTTGATTTTGTTGCCTTCTGGTTGTATGTTTTGATCTCTTTTGTAATCAAAGTAAGATTCTGTAATCTGAGATTTTTTATACTGTTTGCTCATCTTCCCAGCCAGACATTTGATTTTTTAACTCATTGTCAAGGTAGGACTCTACTTCTAGTGGGGGCAGGGCTTCCTGTACTGTTCCAGGCTTCAGGGGTTTTTGTATCAGCCTCTCAATCCCTCACTGTCTGTGGACCCAGAACTCTGAAAGCAGTCACTGCTGCTGCTGCTATTGTCAATGCTATGCTACTACCACCTCCCCCTCCCCAGCTTCTCTTTCGCCCAGGTCCCACAGAGTTTTCCCAGTGAACTTCTTTTTTTTTCTTTTTTAAAAATTTTTAATTAATTTATTTATTTAACTTTTAACATTCATTTTCACAGAATTTTTGGGCTCCAAATTTTCTCCCCCCTTGTCCCCTCCCCCCACCCCAAAACACCAAGCATTCCAATTGCCCCCATCACCAATCTGCTCTCTCCTCCGTCATTCCTCTCTGCCCTTGTCTCCATCCTCTCCTCTGTCCTGTTGGGCCAAATAACTTTCTATACCCCTCTACCTGTATTTCTTATTTCCTAGCAGCAAGAACAGTACTTGACAGTTGTTCCTAAAACTTTGAGTTCCAACTTCTCTTCCTCCCTCCCTCCCCACCCACTCCCTTTGGAAGGCAAGCAATTCAATATAAGCCAAATCTGTGTAGTTTTGCAAATGACTTCCATAATAGTCATGTTGTATAAGACTAACTATATTTCCCTCCATCCTATCCTGCCCCCAATTACTTCTATTCTCTCTTTTGATCCTGTCCCTCCCCATGAGTGTCAACCTCAAATTGCACCCTCCTCCCCATGCCCTCCCTTCCATCGTCCCCCCCATCCTGTTTATCCCCTTATCCCCCACTTTCCTGTATTGTAAGATAGGTTTTCATACCAAAATGAGTGTGCATTTTATTCCTTCCTTTAGTGCAATGTGATGAGAGTAAACTTCATGTTTTTCTCTCACCTCCTCTATTTTTCCCCAAACTAAAAAAGTCTTTTGCTTGCCTCTTTTATGAGAGATAATTTGCCCCATTCCATTTCTCCCTTTCTCCTCCCATGTATTTCTCTTTCACTGCTTGATTTCATTTTTTTTTCAGATATGATCCCATCCTATTTAATTCACTCTGCGCACTCTGTCTCTAGGTGTATGTGCGTGTGCATGTGTGTGTATGTAATCCCACCAAGTACCCAGATACTGAATAGTTTCAAGAGTTACTAATATTGTCTTTCCATGGAGGAATGTAAACAGTTCAACTTTTATAAGTTCCTTATGACTTCTCTTTGCTGTTTACCTTTTCATGCTTCTCTTCATTCTTGTGTTTGAAAGTCAAATTTCCTTTTTAGCTCTGGTCTTTTCATCAAGAATGCTTGAAAGTCCTCTATTTCATTGAAAGACCAATTTTTCCCCTGAAGTATTATACTCAGTTTTTCTGGGTAGGTGATTCTTGGTTTTAGTCCTAGTTCCTTTGACTTCTGGAATATCCTATTCCGTGCCCTTCGATCTCTTAATGTAGAAGCTGCTAGATCTTGTGTTATCCTGATTGTATTTCCACAATACTTGTTGTTTCTTTCTAGCTGCTTGCAATATTTTCTCCTTGACCTGGGAACTCTGGAATTTGGCCACAATATTCCTAGGAATCAGAAGATTCCTTTGGATCTTTTTCAGGTGGTGATCGGTGGATTCTTTGAATATTTATTTTGCCCTCTGGTTCTAGAATATCAGGGCAGTTTTCCTTGATAATTTCATGAAAGATGATGTCTAGGCTCTTGTTTTGATCCTGGCTTTCAGGTAGTCCCATAATTTTTAAATTGTCTCTCCTGGATCTATTTTCCAGGACAGTTGTTTTTCCAATGAGATATTTCACATTATCTTCCATTTTTTCATTCTTTTGGTTTTGTTTTGTGATTTCTTGGTTTCTCATGAAGTCATTAGCCTCCATCTGTTCCATTCTAATTTTGAAAGAACTATTTTCTTCAGTGAGCTTTTGAATCTCCTTTTCCGTTTGGCTAATTCTGCTTTTGAAAGCATTCTTCTCCTCATTGGCTTCTTGAACCTCCTTTGCCAATTGAGTTAGCCTATTTTTCAGGGTGTTATTTTCTTCAGCATTTTTTGGGGTCTGCTTTAGCAGGGTGCTGACCTGCTGTTCACACTTTGCTTGCATGTCTTTCATTGCTCTTCCCAGTTTTTCCTCCACCTCTCTAACATAGTTTTCAAAATTTTCTGAGCCCTTTTTGAGCTTTTCCATGGCCTGAGCCCACTGAGTGGGCTGGGATACAGAAGTCCTGACTTCCGTGTCTTTCCCTGATGGTGAGCACCGGTCTTCCTCATCAGAAAGGAGGGGAGGAGAAACCTGTTCACTAAGAAAGTAACCCTCTATTGTCTTGGTTTTTTTCCCTTTTCTGGTCATTTTCCCAGTCAGTGACTTGACCTCTGAATATTCTCCTCACACCCACCTCACCTCTCGATCCTCCCAGCCAGCGCTTGGGGTCTGAGACTCAAATGCTGCTTCCCAGCCTCAGGGCTTTGGGCAGGGGCAGGGCTGCTATGCAGTGTGAGATCAAGTTCAGCTGCCCGGGTTGGGGCAGGGCCGCCTCACGGGCTCAGTTCCCTCAGGGGATTTATGCAGAGACCTTCAACAATGGATCCAGGCTCCTGCCTGCTTGGGGAGCCCAGGTCTGCTCCCACCTCTGCTGGTGCCTCCCGAGGAGGCCTGAGTCATGCGGGCTCCCCACTCCCCTCTCGACCCGCCAAAGAGACCCTCTCACTGACCCTTGTCACCTGTGGGTGGAGGGACCCGCGTGGCTGCTGGAGATTCTGTCCCTGAAGCCTGCTTAGATCTGCTCCCTGCTCGGATCCGCTCCTCTCGGCGCTGGGCAGCCAACGCAGGACTGAGCTCTGCTCCGCATCCACAGCACGAAGAACCTTTTGCAAGAGGTTTTCAGGCTCTCTGGAACAGAAATCTTGTCCGCTCCGCGGTTTTGTGGCTTCTCCTGCTCCCGAATTTATTGGCAGCTCTTTTCTACAGATATTTCATGGGCTGTGGGTTTGGAGCTAGTGTGTTTCTACTCCGCCATCTTGGCCCCAACCCCCCCAGTGAACTTCTAAGCTGTCTTTGGCATTTGTGAGTTGGGAAGTCTGGAAACTGCCACAGCTGCCAGTGATTCAGTCCCCTGAGGCCTGCTATGACCCTGTCTGTGATGGTGTCCATGCTGGACTGCACTTCATTCCCGGTGTAATATACCCTTCCTTTTGACCTTCTAGGCTGTCTTGAGCTGGAGCTTTGTTTCAGTCTGTCATTTTGTGGGTTGTGTAGCTCTAGAATTTGTTTACAGTCATTTTTTACAAGTATTTGGAGGGGTTTGGGGGAGAGCTCAAGGAAGTCACTTGGCTCTGTCCAATTATACTCATATTAAAAATACATCCGCATGACCACTGAGTTCAAAAATATGAAACTATGTCAAAAATAATGTGTGTCCCAAGTAATTTTCACACCAACATAAGAGTAAAATCAGAGTAGTCCAGGAACATTTCTGAGAAAGTATTTGATTTATTGGCACCTTATCATCTTTGATATGTCCTGAGTTTTGGGTATAGCACAGCACGAATATTGGGAAAATAATATAATATTTTATCATCAGTAGAGCAAAGCAAAGAAATGTGTTACCATAGATGGGGATGGGGTGGGGGGGCTGGTTATTGCCCAGTTAACGTAAATAAAGCAGAAATAAAGCTAATAGAAAATTATGATAAAAGGAAGATTATTCTTCATAGTCAGAACAATTATCAACCTATTAAAATTTCTTCTCAATATAAGCCTACATATTTTGCATATCCCAGAACCTGTCTTAGCCTTTGCAATTTCAGAGAAATTCTGGCTACTGACCTGGGTCAGTCTCTGATTTTTGTTATCATTTAAATCATGATTTGGATTCCTAAATCTTTCTCAAAGAACAGATTTATGTACCTATATATCTGTTCATTCATTCATTCATTCATTCATTCATTCGTTTGCTTATTTATTTATTGCCACAATTGCCAAGCCCCTTTCATACCCTAGGAGTGATCTGACTAAAACTGGCTAATATTGTTAAGGTATGTGCAGTACATACTTAAAGAAAAATGTCAATAGAAGAAAATTCTCTTAGAGAAATATAAAATGTCACAAAGCAATAGTTCATATTTATGTAGTGTTTTTCAATTTAAAATATAATTTCCTTAGAAGGGGAAATGGAGATACTTTGATAATAATATGTAAAGATAAGATGGAATAATGCAAGGAGTCCTGGACTTGAATTCAGAAAATATCCAGTAGATTCTAAACTCTGACACTGTTTTTGATTATTGAAATACTTTCATTTTGTCTTCTAATTGTGTATATTTATAGTGGGACTTCCCTAGCAAGACAGATGACTCAATTTGAATGGAAAGGATGCTCCACACTAGAAGTACCTACTGTTCTTGTGAATTAGTGTATGGATATATGCCAATGAGTGGATTTATTGTTTTACCCTTTTGGACAAAGTACCTAGCATTGTCCATAGCAGTTTCTCAATAAAAGTACATCAAATTGAGTTTGTTGAAAATATTTTAAGCCAAAAACAAGAGCAGTGGAATCTTCTGAATAAGTTGTAAGATTAGAGTAGGTTTCTGAGCATGAAACAATTACAACAGTCAATCCTCAACATTTGAGTGTTTAACTTTCATGACTTCAAGAATTCCTGTGATTGTATTAGAGACCTCATTTTCACTTTGGAGTTGATAACCACACACATTCAGAACTATGCACAGTAAAGAAAAACAAAATAGGAAGGGGCTATTTGTGAAAGTTTGTGGCATGGCTGGTATCTACAAGATGCTTCAGTGCTCTTGTTCTCCCTACCATTATTAAAGAGCTTTCTGTGCATTCAATGCATATGTTTTTATTGTTTGCCTTCAAAACTCAAGTTTTATTTTGCAATTATGCCCCCAGAGTATAGCACAAGTCCTTCGGATTGTAAGATGACATGAGACCTTGCCAGTCTCAGCATCTTCTGGCAGCAGTGAGTAAAGTCTCAGCAACCTCTCCTTTGATTTTCTGAAGGTGGCCAAGCTAGAGGTGTATAGTAGTATAGTATACAGTGCAACACCCTCACAGTGCCATCTGGCAGGCACAACAGAAAACAATATTCAGGTTAAAAAAGTTTTAGTTTTAAGAATTTTATTTTCTGCACAGCATTTATGGTACTGTAGACTTCATGTGTTATGAAGAGTGAGTATTGTCTGGAATCAATTTTGTTGTTATTGAGATGTTAGCACAAAGGGCCCAGAGTCCAAGTGAATTACTAGCAAGAAAATGTTTTTCATGTTACCAATTTTAATTTGTATACATCTTATGAGCTATTTCATGGTCATTGGGTTAGGAAATGTGCATATTATCAGAATTAATGTTTGATTATAAAGAATTGTATGCAGAAAAGTGTTTTTTTTTTTTTTAGCATTCTTTAGTGAAAGGTTGCAGCTTTTGGAAGTCATGGGAATATAACCATTTGTTTCTGATAGGGTTAATATTTCAACATTCACATTTTTACTTCCATATCATTTTCTGGGAACACTACCATCATAAAAGTTGAGAATTACTGTTTCAGATGCCAATTCATAAGATAGTTCTGCCTAAAATGGTTATTTATAAGTATCTAAAAAGAGAATGAGATCCTAAAAAGTAAGTTTGTATCTGTGTCAATAACTTCCCATTTCTAGAATCCTTCTTGAGTAACGACTAGCAAGAAGCACTTATTAGTAACCATTAGTAAACCTGGATGCAGTGTGGGAACATGGGAAAAATATGAATTTGAAGTTACAAAAACACCCTGGTTTTTAGTCCCAATTTTGTCACTTACTATCTGTGTGACCTTGGACAAGCTGTTTAAATCTTTTGTTATTTAAGTTAAGCTTCCTTCTCTCTAACATGAGGAGTTTGGATTATATAGCATCTAAGGTCTTTTATATCTCTAAATGATTTTTCTGATATAAAGAATTCAAAGAAACATACACAAGAATTAATAATTAAAACAATTCCTGGGAAATCTCTCTAAAGCAATGGAGACTCTGAAAAAAAAGATGAGAACATGATAATGCAGAGGTAGAAGAAAGGCTATCAAAACAAAATAAAAAGTAAGCAAAATTGAAAGAACAGATGATATTGTTTTAAAGGCAAAAGTAATTGCTAAATCAGAAAAAATATAATAATTATGGACTAATTTTGATTTATGATAAAGCTCATATTAACAGTAGGATTATTTGCTCAATATAAAGCATTTTGCATATCATTTTTCCTATTTCTTTTGAAATAATAACATTTCCTTTTAGAATAAATAGATTTAATTTTTGTAATTGAAGTGCTATGATTTTTATTGAAATTACTTCAGACAGCTATTGAGGAATTCAGACCTATTGAAGCCGATAAATTCAGAAATTGTGATTTTTAAAATTCATTGTAGGACTTTAGAAGACTGAATATGATATAAAAAGGTGATTTTCATATTTCTAAAAAATAGAACATTTACCTGTGGATTAATGTCTCATTGAAAAAGTTTCTAAAAAGCAAAAAAAGGTAGGAAACATTTTATTTCACTCAACATAATGACATCAATATTAAAATGTTGTTAGCATTTTGCCCTTTATTTCTTCTCCTAAAGGGTTCTACTCGGAGAACATTCCACCCGGCCAACTGTAAATAGTCAAACTAGAAGACCATCTCCCTTAGACATGTTTCCTAAAAAGTAAACAACAATTCTCTCATGAATGACCCTCTAAAAAAGTCCTGGTCTATAGAAAATATATACTATGACTTTTAAATGTCGACGGGCCTTGGAAATCTATATGACATAAACTTTTGCTAAAAATCAATCTTGAGTTATGATTTGATTAGCAGAAAATTGCTATCACATTTGTTTCTACATTTGTCTACCTCATGTCCTTTTCATTCATAGGCTGGCCGATTTAAACCTTCTTTAAAAACTCCCTGAGAAAGTCTGTGACATTAAAATGTCCTTTGATGCTCTTTCACTAAGCAGTGAATATTAACAGTTATGGTGACCCTGTTCCCTAATGTGTCTCTGCTGGATCAATAGCAGTTAAGTGCCACTGTTTTACAATTAAAAAGGGAATCATTTTAAATTTAAAAGCTCATAGCTAATTTTCTTCTTGGCACTTAATGGCATAATTCATTTTTGAAAAACCACACAGGGAGATGGTATACTTTATTTTTTCTGTCGGCAACATCGCAAGAACCAGTTATACTGCTTTATTGTTGCATCATGGATGATTTATGGGCTGCCCCACTTGAGTTTTCTGAGTGGCATGGACAAGTCTGTCTGTCATCTACTACAAAATGGAGGACAGGAGGGAGGGAGAAGGAGGAAATAATGTCCTTTGCTGGAACACCCTCTTCCCCCCCATTCAATGTTGAAATCATTCTGAGTGCCTTGGCAGGGACTTTCACACTGAGTTCTGCTGCTCTGACACTCCATCGTTTTCATTCATACACTCTGTGCTCTCAGTTCCCCATCAGAAACCCCTGCACTTGACAGACAGGTGAGTCAGGGCAGTGTGTACCTGGCTCTAATATCTAATTGGTTAACAGTGTGCTAGAAATGTCATTCCAGGCTACCTCACTGACACCGCCTAAAGCTTCAGAGTTGTTGCTCTAAAATACTAGATTTCCGAGTTCTCAATTACAGCAATAAGGGTCAAATCAAGTTCCATATCCAGTCTATCCCTGGGGACAGAGACTCGATAGAGACCCACTTTTTGGTAAGTCTCATTTCTGTCTGCTTACAGAATTTACATGATCTCTGGGGTGACTGACAGGGTCTGTCTGTCATTTATGCTTAGCTCTTTAAGCTGAAGAGGAGCTCATTAACCCTTCTGGTATTATATGGGCCTTTCAAATTCCCTGGCCCTTCTGCATGCAGACAAAATGGATCATTTCCCTCTTAGCACCGTAGCCAGTGCTATTTCTTTCTATGTCAGTTTAATTCCAAGATTTAAGAGCCACAATTAACAGTGATCACCAAGAACCAAACTGTTTTTCAGGACATCATTTTCAGAATTTCAAGAGCTGGTAAACTGGGGCCAGGTACGAGGCATTGCCAGTCTCAGTTTTCTTGCAAAATATGCCATGTAAATGATTTTAGATTTTGACAGCCCAGTTTTGTGGTGGAAATGTAGGCTGAACTTTCCTTTTCTTCCTCTTATTTTTGTATCAGTTAATTGCTTCTCAGAATTCATTTTTCCTGAGCCCTAATTTCCCAATAAATAATTCTGTATAAATACTGCACCTATAAATATTGTAAGAGGAAGAAGGCAGAAAGATAGGGAAGGCTGAGGGCCAAGCTTTCCCTAGAATTTAATTAAATTTGCCAAGGAAGTTTGTCTTTTCTTCTTTGTCCGTAAGTGAAAACAAACAAAGGAACCAAATAGGAGAAAGCATTTATGGACATCAGTGTTCCTTGTAGTAACCTGACACTGACATCAGCCCACAAATAAATCTTCCTGTTTACAAAAGCAGTTTGTTGTTCTTGCTTTTTTTTTTTAATTTTAAAAGCCCATTTACTTCATGAATTAATATATATATTTTCCCTTTAACCAGGCATTTCAGTACAGTGGCAGAAACTACTCGTTACTGAGCTGCACGAGTGAGATAAAGGCATGTCAGATGTGGAAATATTCATGCTAATGCAACTTGAATCCTAGAGGATGCCATCACCCAACTGGTCAGTTCTGTAATCCAAACCCCAAAGAGCATGTTGAGGCTGTAAGTGTCAGAGGATCAGGTTGTAACAAAATGTGCTGGTCTTACATGCCACTGTACAACACAATTAGCTGCTGACACCAGGTGTTGCCTTGTTTCTGCCACGTTACACTTCTCACGTTTCATGTAATGGTGTTTGCAAAGTGTTCCCAGCTTTCAATTAGGCAGCCTTGCCTTCCCACCCACCCCCTTCCATTCATCTGTGCATTCACATCTGACTCAAATGGAGTAGTACCAGGGAGCTGGCAGCTGACAAACTCAACCTCTCTAAGTACATGATTCAAACTCAGGGCTGAGAGTGCTTTTCTAAACTAGTCATTAGATGTAATTTATTTCATATGCTTTTGATGAAGCCAATCAATGGTATAACTTTCATTTTGTCTTTATATTTTAAAGTGTACACCAGGGAAAGCTGCTAAAAATAGGCTCTGGCAACTTCCTTTCTGTCTGTATTCATTTGCCTATTGATTTGCCCACCTGCAGTCTCAGGACTGTTAAGTGTCTGAGCACCAGCATTTCTACTTCTTTGAAGTAGACCCAAGTTGAGGCAAAGGAGTGGTCATGCTTTGTAAAATCAAAGGCTCAAGGTCCTCCCCATCTCCAGAAGGAAAAAAAAATGCATCCTCCATTTTCTTCTTACATAATTATCCTTTTTATATTTATGTGAAGTAGATGCCCCCTGGAGTGGGGATAAGTGCTTGCTAGCATTAGAGACATGGTATGCTTCAATTTCGTTAGCTGCCAGTTACTCATGAGTAACCAAAACACTTCAAGTCATCACAAATAAAGTGTCTTGTATATTTAGGTTTATATTGTGTCATATTACGATGGGGTATTGACATTACGTTTGTAATATCATTTCAAGATGAAAACTAGGAAGCAGGTGCATGCCAGGAGTGAATGGGCCTGGTCCTGTGCCTACCTGTCTTAGATGACTTCTATCATTCTGATCCAATCATCTATCTGCCTGAGAATTCTGTTTTCTAGGCCTTTTAAAGAAAAATATGGAATTCATGGGAGTGGAATTTGGGGAGGGGTATGCCTTTGCAATGTTTTTCCATGAACCCGTTATAAAATATATGTTTTAATAATTATTAAGGTTTGTTCCCAATATAAATGAATCACAGAAGGATAATTCTGGAAGATAGCATGTCTGTGGGTCATGTCAATTAATCATTCTGACCTTTATCATGCTTTACTCAACCAATTCCAGGTAGATATTCTTCAAAACTCAAGAAGGTCCAAAAATTCCCTTGGTAATATAGTTTCACTGCTAAATAAGGAGGTGGATATGTTTGTGTAGAGATGTGCTTTGCAATCATTTTTAATTAGTTCTTCCTTACAGCAACTCTGCAAAGCAGGTCAGGGTTATTATTCATGCTTTGCCATTTAGGGTCACATACAAGAATAGTGGTTGAACTAAATTTCTGTCATTTAGGCCCAATAAAGACCTCTCTATTATTCCTTTCACTTTTACATTTTATTTTTCAAATCAGATCTGTCAACAAAATAAAGAGAGTTGCTATAACAAATACAGTATAACAAATGCGTTACATTTTTTTAATTCAGTGTATGCAAAGCATAGGTGCTAGGGGAAATACAAAATTTAGATAGTACTTTGTCCTTGTCCCTATGGAGCCATCAGTTAAGTAAAAGGATAAAACTCCAATATAGGTGGTTATAATACACAAATTTACATGACATGTTACATTAGAAAGGTTCTGCACAAAGTCCTATATGAAGCATGAGAGGAGAAGGTAGTTGCCAGGCAGAAGGAACTAAAAATATCCTCCTGAAGGAGGAATTATTTGAACTAGACTTAAAAGAACAGGTAGGAATACAACAAATAAAAAGAGAGAGGGAGGGCGTTATAGAGTGGGAAGGGGGCAAGCATTTATTAAGCACTTACCATGTGCCAGGCACAGGGTTAAGTACTATAAAGACATCTCATGGACATAGGGAACCACATGAAAAAAAGGTAAGAAAAAATAAAGATAGTGCATTTACTAAATACCAAAATATTGTTACTTTGACTAGATTAGATTATAGAGTGCATGAACTAAAGCTGAAAAGGCTTGTCCTAGATTTTAGAGGAATTTGAATGACAGGCAAAGGAGCAGCAATTTTTATTCCAAAATTAAAAGGGAGCCACTGAAGATTTTTGAGAAGAGAAATGACATTCAGATATTTTTACCTAAATATTAATCTAATGGCACTAGGAAGTCTGTATTGGAAAGAGAAGATTAAGAGCCATCAGTACTTCACTGCAACAGAGTCTAGGCAGGTAATAATGAAAGTCTGTCCTTGAATGCTAACAGTGAGAATGGGGTTGGGGAATGCGAAAGCTTGAGTGTTATTGTATATGTGAAATCTATGGGATTTGGCAATTGATTGGCTATGAGAAGTGAAAGAAAGAGAAAAGTCAGTGATAACCATAAAAAAGACTCAGGGTAAACTAGGTAAATGACAAATAGAAATTGGAAAGTCAGAAGGAGGAGAAGACTTGGGGGAAAGATACTCACTCACATTTGGGAAAGGTTGAGTTTGATCTATCTAGGTACAGATGTCCTATATGACAGTTCAATAATCTTGGTTTTCTTTTTTATGAGATTTTTTCATCTCATAGGAACCACTTACACTGCTAAGGAGCTGCTGATGAGAGCAGGTAAATGGAAATTTGAAAGCTTCACAATGGAAAGAAATGAAATAGAGCTTTCCTTATGAACAGGAAATAATCACTAACTCTCTCCATCTACAACCCTGTGAGATGTTTGGTTGGAGCTAAAATTCTTATTTTGGGATTAAGACTGAGGAGCTGCAAGTACCTAAGAAGGAAGGATTTGCGTTTTTAATGAAGATATACTTTTATATGATAAAGAATTATGCCTAGAGGGATTTGGATTATGATCAGTATGCTTTGAATTCTCTGGATTAGAAAGCTTCATGTGGCATTTTCTTAAGCTTACAAGGCACGGGTCTCATGCCTGCTCTTTGCAAAAGCTGCTGTACTTACTATATCTATATCCATTTTCCTAATTCCCAGCACACACTCACAACCAGAGCCATGGACAAAGTCAATCATCATTGAATCAATTAATAAGCATTTATTAAGTGCATTCTCTATGTCACACACATTTCTAGGTGCTGGAGATGCAAAGAAACTTGCTTTCTAAGTGGTAAATGTGAAGGTATATGGAAAATAAACACAAAGGAAATAAATCCAAAAACATGCAAAGGAGACAAACACAAGGTAGCCATGGAGAGTGGGCCCTGGCATTTTAGGGGTGGGAGAAGGAGAAGGGGGTGCTTATGGCTAAAGAAAGAGAGGGATACTCTAAGGTGGAAGTGAGGAGGGAATGCATGCCAAGAATGAGGGACAATGAGTACAAAGTCAAGGAGAACAGTCACTAAAAAGGCAATAAAATAGGATATAAAATGTCAGATGAGAGGAACAGGAAAAAAAAGTGGTCAATATGGTGGAGAAATGTTCAGTGAGGCTGGAAAGATAGTTTGGGGTCAGTTTGTGAAGGAAAAGTTAAATTACATAAAGGAGATTCTATTTTATCCTAGAGACAATGGAAAAGGAAAGAGGAATAAGCATTTATGTAGCCCCCACTACATGCCAGGTACTGTATTAAGTGCTTAACAAATATTCAATATTGTTTTATTTGATCCTCACAACAAACTTATGAGATAGGTTCTGTTATGTCCTAATTTTACAGCTCAGGAACCTGAGGAAAACAGAGTTAAAGTAACTTGCAGATAATAGTTATCTGAGGATGGATTTGAACTCAGGTCTTTCTGATTGCAGTGCCAGTGCTCTGTATACTGCGCCACCAAGTTGCCTCTTTGAGTGCCACTGAACTATTCTTTTTTTTTTTTTTTGAGGGTTAAGTTTCACTTAAAGTCACTTTAGTTGCTATATGGAAAATGACCTGGATTAGAAAGACTTGAGGAAGGGTGATAAGTTTAACAGGCAGTTGCACTTATTCAGGTGAGCTGTTACGAGGACCAGTACAAAAGTGATGGCTGTATGAATAGAGAGAAGGGTGAGATGGAAGAGAACATTGTGGAAGTAAACAGGGCAAGATTCGTTGATGGATTGTGTATGTGAGGTGAAGAAGAGTGAAGGATTGAGTATGGGGATGGTAACTGATTGAAATAAGGACATTTGGAAGACAGATTGGATTTAGGGGGGATGGTAATAAAGTCCATTTTGGATATGTTGAGCTTAAGTTGTGGCCAGTACAACAAATTTGAAATGTCTAGTCAGCAGTTGGTGATGTAGGGTTGTAGCTCAAGGGAGAAACTGTAAGTTTCTGTAAGAACGGTAAGAAACTATAGGAGAGCCCAGTACTGCCCTTTAGAGAACACTCGCATTCAAGGGGTGTGTTATGGATGATGACCTAGTAAAGGAGATTGAGGAGGTTCCTAATCCATTTGCTATCCACTTCAGTTCTTTGGGTGAATTTATCTCATTCATATTTACAGTTAGAGTTACTAACTGTGCATTTCCTGCCATCCTATTTTCTTCTGTTTACCCTCCTCTTTCTTTTTATTCTTTCCTTTCTCAGAAATCTGTTTTGCCTCTGACCAGTACCTTCCTTTACCCACTCTCCCTTTTATGAACCCCCCCATCCTTCTCTTACCCCCTTCTCCTCTGACTTCTATGTTGGGTAAGAGAGATTTCTATACCCAACTGAATGTGTATGTATGTGTGTATGTATATGTATGTATATGTATGTGCATATATGTATGTGTGTGTATCCACACACACATACATACTCACACACACTCCATTGGTTATAGAAATCTCTCTTAAAAGAGAATCAGGAGGGAATCATGTCCTGAAAAGCTAGAGAGGAGAGATTACTCAAGAGAAAGGCTGGTCAACAGTATTAAAGGATGAGACCTGAGATACAGAAATTAGTAGATTATTGTTCACTCTGGGGAGAATTGTTTCAGTTGAGTGATGATGATGTTGGAAATCAGACTAAAAATCATTGAGGAGTATGTGAGAGAAGCATAAATAGAAGTAATGACTATAGATTGCTTTTCCAGTACCAAGGGAGAAGAAATATAGGAAGATGACTCAAGGGAGAATCTACTGAATGGTATCTAAGGATGGGGAAGACCTGGGCATATTTGAAGGAAGTTGGGAAGGAAGAATAGATGTAAAGAGATTGAAGGTTAGGGAATGGGTGTTTGAAGAGGCAATCTACTAGAAAGATGAGAGGAAATGGGATCAAGGACACATGTATGAGTTTTGTCTTTGGAAAAGTGAAAGATCATATCATTATCAGAGCCCAAAGGAAAGGAGAATAACATCATATTTGTAAGATGTTACAAAGATGGCAGTGGAGCTAATGAAGTGGTTGTCAGAATAGGGATCCAAAAGAATCTTGACATGTCAGAACATTGAAATGAATAGAAAATACAGTTCATTTGGGATAAAAGTCTTATACTTGGGTATAAAAAGATCAGCTTCAGGAATACAGAACAGGGGAAACATGGATAAATAGCAGTTGTTTTGAAAAATTGCTTGAGCATTTTATCAGATACTAAGCTCAATGTGAGTCAACAGTGTGAAGTGGAAGTGGTCTAATCTAATATACTACTGGGAATGCCTTCTGGGAACTGAGAAGTGATAGTTACATTGTATTCTATGCTCATCACACCTCAGCTGGCATATCATGTTCAGTGTGGAACACCACAGTTTAACAAGGACACTAATAATTTGGAGAACGTCTAGTTTAGAGTATAGTAACCAGATCGTAAATAACCTAGTGTGTGAGGATAGGTTGAAGGACTAGAAATGCTTTGTCTGGGAAAAGAGAAGACTCAGGTAAGACATGATCTTTGACTTCAAGTATTTGAAGTGTTATCTTGGGGAGATAAAATTAAATTTGTTTTGTTTACCGCACCTCCTGTGGGGGAAATCACAATAATGTATTGAAGTGACAAAGAGCTGATTAAGATTTGAAGTCAGAAAACAAGCAGACAAATCAATATCTTCCCTACAATTAGAGCTGACTAAAAAATGGAATGGGTTCCCTCAAGAAGTGGCAGATTCCCTATTTTTGAAGGACTTCAAGGTGAAGCTAGGTGTCACTTGATGGGTGGTTATAATGGAGGTTCATAATAATTTCTGTTATTCTTTGTTTCTGTGTATTTTGAGGTAAAGAGAAGGGAAGAAGAGGGAGCTTACACTCAATGGCATCAGTTTTCTCAGTAGAGTAAGAGCCTAGATTCTCATCTGAGAGTAGGGGGCAAGGGGAGATGTGGGACACATGAAGAGACAAGAGAAAAAGACTAGCTTTTGTAGAACAGGGAATCAAGTAGTGAAGGATAAAATGATTTTCTTGCTTCAGTGAGGCACCAATTGAAGTGGGAATTGGGTGATTTCCACTAGTGTTCAGTAACATTGTGAGTAGGATCAGAGGAGAATGCAGAAGTTGGGCTTTGGCAAGGAATGAGCCATGACAGGAGAAGGGATTTGAAAGTAGATGGCAATTTTGAGTTCTATCAGATAGATATATGGCTAAGATTAGGAAGGAAAGTCAGAACAATGGTAATGGCCTACCAAAATACTGGGGGCTAGAGGGACTAGGTAAGGCTAATGATGAATAAGTTTAGGAGAATGAGACATAGGCATAGAATACTATGGAGTTATGGTAAGATAATAGAAAGTTAACATTTTTAATTAGGTAAGTGGAGTACACCGACAATACTGAGCTTTTAGATGTGAATATTTGTGTATGTGACTCAAGTATAGTCAAAGAGTAGGTCATAAGATTTAAGGACTTTGAGAGATTGGGAAGTTAGAGAAGCAATAATGCCACATGCCAAATTGAGAAGGTTAATTAATTAATTAACAGCATTCTGTATCATTTAGCAACAAGGAAACAATAGCTCTTAAGACAAAGTTAGTCCCCTCTACACTCATCCCAATTTCTGTTTTCTCTCTGTAGTACTTGTCCTGGGTTGGAAAAATGCCTTGTTATGGTTTTCTCCGAAAAAGTATGGATTTACTTTGGTGTGGAACATGAGCTCAAAATGGAATATCCCTGTTTAACTGGAGATGTTAGTTCTTCAGTCAGGATATGTTCTGTGGTGATACTCAATAAAAAACTTGTGCTGACAAAAGGTCATGGATTTTTTTTTTTAATTCCTAGTGAGTAGACTTCATTGACAGATATTAACCTTTGAATACCACTAGGTTTCACAACTTTTGAATCTGCAGCCCTTGTTTTAGTATTTAAATCATTCTGATACA
This sequence comes from Notamacropus eugenii, assembly GCF_028372415.1. Taxonomy (NCBI): domain Eukaryota; kingdom Metazoa; phylum Chordata; class Mammalia; order Diprotodontia; family Macropodidae; genus Notamacropus; species Notamacropus eugenii. Next base: position 157,310,829 of record NC_092872.1, read on the forward strand.
TTCTCTACCTTGCATTTTTAAATGATTCCCTCCTGATTTTCCGTCTGTTTTATCATTTCTTAGTTTCTCTTGCTGCCTCATCATCCATAGCTGTATTGTGAGCTTACTGCAAGTCTCTGTACTGGGATCCTTTTCTCTTCTTTCTCTATTTGCTAATCATTGAATAAACATTTGTCAGTAGCCTACTATTGGCCAGACACTATGCTAAGTACTGGGAATAAACAAAGAGGCATAAGATAATCCTGGACCTCAAGGAGTTTATAATTGAATTAAAGAGACAACATTAAAGAGACAATTAAAGAGACAAACTAATATATATAAGGCTAGCTATATATAGAATAAATAGGAAATAATTAAAAGAGGGGAAGCACTGGAATTCGGAGGGTTTAAGGAAGACTTCCTACAGTCGGATTTTAGTTGGGATTTAAATCTTCCTTTTTCTTGCCTTTGCATTGTCTGTCTCCCATGCCTGGAATGCACTCTCTTCTCTACCTGAGAGAATCTCTCACTTTCTTTAGGACTCTGCTGAAGTACCACCTTCAAATAAAGCCTTTATTGAACCTCCCTGCAGTTCATTCCCACTCTTCTAATACCTCTGATTTAACTTACATTTGTTTTTATTTTCTGTATATTTCTATATATATTCTATATATTTGTATATGCTGTTTCTCCTTTTATAGAAAGTAAGCTCCTTGAGAGCATAAGCTGTTAAATATTTTTTAACAAATGTGCCTACTACATAGTAGATCTTAATTAATGCTTGTTAATTAATTGATTGGGGAGTTCATTAGCTGTGTAGTTTTTATCCAATTATTATACCTCTCAAGTCAGGTTGCTTAACTAAAAATAATAATCATACAAAATATCATTTACATAGGACTTTTTGGCTCACAAAATATTTTATGTACTTTACTCCATTTGGTAGCAACAGTTAGGTGGCCTAGGTAATGCAAGTATTATTTTCCCCATTGTATAAATGAGGTACCTGAGGCACAAAGAGGCTAGAGAAGTAGTAAAAGTCAGAGCCAGGACTTCTGACCTTACATTCAGTGTGTTTTCCACTATGTGGTAAGTGAAAGTGGCAACCAATATTCCTTCCAACTCTAAGGTTTTATGATTTCCTAAGGTTCTCTGAATACATACATATGTGGATGCATACATATGTATATAGGAGCCGATAAACATTTATTGAGAACCTATAGTGTGTCGGGCACTGTGCTACACACTGAGGATATAAGTAATAAACCTACACACACATGCACACAACATCTCTCTCTCTCTCTTTCTGTCTCTCTTTCTCTTCTGTCTCTGTCTATCTGTCTGTCTCTCTCCTCAAAAGAGCAGCTTGGTATTTGAGCTCAATGTTCTGCAGTATAATTTCCTCCTCCTTTGAAATGCCTCCCCCCAAAACCCTCTCCATTTTGATTGAAAAGGTGCCATATGTTCTCATTTAAATAGTTAGAGCCTAAGAAATATTTCTCAATCAGTCTCTTTTTCAGGGGGTAAAAAACCCTTCCAAACTTATCTTAAATCTGATGCCCAGGCTTCATATTTTAAACTCATATACTACGTCTCAGCAAAGGAGTCTCATCAACCATCCACTAGGAAATTCATTGACATTCTGTAGCACTCCAGAGTCATTGGGAGAGTTCGGAATAGATAACACACAGGTGACACTGATTTCCAGCTCAGCACTCTAGTACTACATTTAATGCCTCATTTAGTGGGGTTCATTGGGAAAATGTTCCTCTTGTGCACCTCTCGTTCTTATGCCATTTCCTTTGCCTAGTGATGATTGACACTTGTTATAATCTGTTCAAGTTTCAGAATGGTATGCTTCATTTTCTGGTGGTGTTGGGAAATTTGGTTCCGCAAAGAGATTGCAATTCTTAACCAGAAAGGCCCTTCTTTAGTACATGAATTAGACTAGATGCTCACCAAGGTCGCACTTATTTGTCTTCTGTCTTCAAATCCCTGTTCTTGCCCATCTTCATCTTTGTGATCCTTCCTTCCTTCTGGATTTCTCTCACTCAAACATCTTAAGAAAAGCAACTCAATACTCTAATTTCTTTTATATCCCAATATCTTTGGAATAAACATACAGATCTTGAAGTTTTCTGTTATGGTGTAAACTCCACATGATTCTGGAGTACCTTGATACCTCAAGTTTGGTATGTTACGGGGTCATGTAATCGTAATTATGCAAATGACTCAAGCTTTCATCCATTTATCAAAAGACCATAAACTATAAATCTCTTTTCCTTAAGATACAAGAAAAAAACCCTAAAAAAATGGTAAGTATTTGGGTATATAATCTTTCATGCATTAGAACTCTAATAATAGGAGAAGAAACATTTTCTGGAAAACTCATGATCCTAAGTTTGCTCCCTGGATAGAATCTCTGCCATACACAAACATATATGTAGCACAAACATACTCATCCATCCATCTATCCATCCATATTTAGGCATATATATATATGAATGTACACATTTATCTATCTAATCTATCATCTGTCTATCTATCTATCTATCTATCTATCTATCTATCTATCTATCTATCTATCTATCTATCTATCTATCTACCTATTGTTTCCAGCAACCTCACTGCTACTACTCTCTATATCTATAAGTGCTGTTCTCTGACTCCAAAGACACAAATTTTGCCTCTACATTGGGCTACTTTGGCCTTCTGTTAAAGCTCCTTGGACTTGTTCCTTTTTCAAAGGGAGGGTTTGTATCTTTTGTGATACCATTTGACCACTATGTCTACGAATAATCAATATAATTTTAGCACAATCCCTCCTTCGACCTGCACTCAAAAAATGACTATTCTGGAGTTTATCAAGACTTGCTTTTAACTTTACCCCACTGCAAAATAGGGAGGTACCTAAATCATGTCCCTGAGAGCTATAGCCAGGATCATGGAAATTACTTTCAATAAGCCTCAAGAGAATATTAAAAACTCTTGATGGAGTAGGGCAAAGATAATATTATATCTTTATGTAGTATTATTTTCAACTTTGTTAGGTAACTTATTCTTGCCTGTAAGTCCATATCCTTTGCTTTCTAGAATATCATATCCCACATTATCTGCTTCTTTAAAGTGGGAGGTGCTGACATGTGTGATCCTTTCTGTGATTCCTTTAATACTCAAATTCTTTTTGACTTTTTGTAGTAGTGTTATCTAGAGGCTCTGGTTTTGGTTATGATCATCTTCGAGTTTTCATTTTGAAGTTTCTTTCAGGAAGGATTGGTGCTATTTCTTTGTGGTATTGCCATCAGGATTAATTTTTGTGAATTTTGTAGATCTGTCTGGAGGAATTTATGGAGAGAAGCTCACCCACTGCTTCCAACTTTTCTATCATCATGGCTCCAACTACTACTGGTGATTTTCTCTTTCTAGTCCTAATTCTACACCTAGATACATACCGTTTACACAGTTTAAGATTTTTACTGCTAGAAGTTATGGGGAAGCAGACGAGGTTTAAAAGGAACGAAAGGAGAAATCTGAAAGTCTGTTATCTAGGTGGTATCCCACTTGGTTGAGGATGTTACTTCTATCTATGACCAGTTAGTGATCTTTTGGGGTTTTAAGTCATACTACAGAGATATTAAAGTTATCTTTTTCATTGCTATCAGAGGTCTCCATGGTTCTAGGCCATTGGAAAGCCTACCTTTGTCTTTGGCAATTTGGATAAAATAATTTCTCTATTTGGCCTACGGACTTGGTTTGCAAAGGCTATTAATATCTCATTTAAAATGTTGCTTGAGTGAAATTTCCTTCCCATCTTCTTTTCTTTCCTTCCCTTTTCCCCCCTTTTTCTTTCTTCCCTCTCCTTTCCTCTTCCCTTAAAGATCTTTTCTTCTCTTCTTTTCCTCCTTCCAAACATTCAAATAGGAATTTAGTGGTCTAGGAAAATTCCATTGTAGGAATTTCCTCTACCATTACAGATTAAAAATGGCTCTATAACATGTAGTCTTAGAGGTTACCTCAGAATAATGACAGATTAAGTACTTTGTCCAGGGTCACTTAATCAATTGTCAGAGGCAGAATTTAAACTCAGGTCTTCCTAAGTCTAAATTCAGTCTCAATGCCTTCAATTTGTTTTTACATCCTAGTGCCATTCTGATATATTTCTCCCTTGTATCTAAACTCTTTTTTTTAAACAAAGAAAACCATGAAGTAATATTAACCTATACAGTCACTGACAACTTAACATATGCAACATTCCATACCTGTAGTCTTCCTCCTCTATGCATAGAGAATGGAGATGTCTCACTTTTTCTTCATAAGTCCATTAGTTATACAAGTCCTAAAATATCATGATATTTGTTGAAAAACAAAAATACATCCTATTCATGAAAAATTAAAAAATGCATATATAGATTGTTTATGGTGGAATATAGATTATAAATAACTAAAGCTCTGAATCCATTTGAAATTGAATAATTTCATGTCTGCTTTTGACTTCTTTGAACCTTGGGCTTCCCATATAGAAATTGAGGAAATTGAAATAGATTCTAAGGCTCTCTACCTCTGAAATTCTGAGAGTACAGAAACCTGTGGTTCAATCCTGAATGATTCAGTACCTATGGACATTTGCCATGGTAACAGTTGCAACTAGTTTTTAAAAGACTCATTTTAAATGAATTAATGGATATGGTATTTATTGCTTTTTGAAGATTTAGCTTTGTGGCACATTAGTATAAGCATAAATGGAACAAATACTTGCATGCTTCTCAGGTATAACAAAGACACACTTAATCTGATATACACAAAAAGACTTTTTTTTGAACTTCATTAACACATGAGTAGAAGTCAATAGAGGAAATGGGCCTTGTTAACTGACTTCATGGGTACCAATCAGCATCTCATTTGCCTTAGACATATCAACCTCGTAACACTATTTATGCAATATAGAATAATCCGTGACATTAGCGTGCTACTGCATGGCACACATAGGAATGATTAATCAATTATTCATTCAGCATAAAGACACATACTTTTTCTTCTTCTCAGAGGGATTTCCAAACACAAAGGAGATATTCTAAAAAGAGCTCATTGAAAAGAAGAGGGAGATAGAAATGAACTGAGATTGACAGAACAAGGGTGAGGTGAGTTATATCAGGTGGGCTTTTTCATAGTTGGGCACAGGGAACCAGATAGACAAAGCTGTCTATACCACACTAAAAGGACTTATGGCCACAGAGGACTCTCCAGTTATCATCTATAGAGCCTTCACAGCTGAGATTCAGAAAGAGGACTTCAATCTTTCTGCTCTAAAAGCACAGGACCTTACTGCATGCTTAAGAAGCACCTCTATTAGCATAGTAGGATGATTATGTATTTATTAAGTGTACACAGGTACACGATGAGAGGTAAGTGGCATGAAGTAAAGCACCAGTTTTTCTGTGCTGGGAAATTCCAGTCCTGAGGCATGAGGGATACAATTAAAAAGAGGCACGAAGCTAACAACACCGAATCCAGAAGCTGTGTGGAACTGCCCAGTGCTCGAGGATGTCTAGGTCTGGCTTTGTACTAGTTAGCATAAGATGTCTGAGGCAGAAAGAACAAAATTCAGGAAGAGATGGGGGAGGGAGTAAAATGGATAAGAGGAGAGTAAGATAAGGCTCAGTGAGGAGGAACCCGGATAGGGAGCACAGCCTACATCTTTTTGATGTTTATCACTATAGAATCTAAACAGAGATGCAGTAGAGGAGTAGAGGGCAATGTTATCCATGTTTGCTAGCCACAATAGTTATTTGTGGTATCAGTTTTTTGGGAGGAGGAGTAATTGCTTTTCAGTTAGAATAGGATGACAGGGATTGGTGGTAAGAGAAGTAGAAATGAATCTCCTTATATTTAAACAAAATACTTCTTATTTTGAGAGCAGAAGACTGATAAGCCATTCAGTTCTCTATACCTAAAACAATCTTTTTGCATTTTTTCTTAACACCTGGTTCTTTTTCTTGTCTTTTGTGGAGGACATCTCTTTGTATGAGCTGAACATGGTCTATCTAATGCAAGATATATTAGAACATAAAAATTTGTGTAGTGTTCCTACTAAGAATAGTGAATTAAAACACTCTATCTGAAAATACTGATGTATTTCTGGGCTTGGTTTGGCTATAGAGTACCTCACTGCTGCATTTCTTTTTCCCTCCAATGGTGCATTTGTAAGATGAAGAGGTTGGCCCTTCCAGCACTAGATTTATGAACCTATGATACAAATTATTTTAAAACCAAAAGAAAGAATAAAACATATTTTCAAAATTCCACATATGGGTTAATATTGAAAGAATACAATTTTGGTCTATTGACATAAGTTATTGATAATAAAAATGCTTATATTTTCCCTTCTCGTTCAATGAGTGGAAGTCACTGAGCCTCAAAAACTGTCTACAAAGGTATTCACAGAACTGACTGATGGCCAAGATGGATTCTGAGGTCTCTTCCAGGATGATTTTTTTTGATTCTCTTACTCACTGTATGATCAGATTATAGGATTTAGAAATGGATCATCAACATGATCTCCCCATTTTATAGTTAAGGAAACAGGATCTAAGAGGTTATGGGACTTGCCCTAAACCATAGAATCAAAGAGGAGTAAAGGCATGAATCTGTATATTTGTATGCTGCTTTGCTAAAGAATTTTAGGAAAAGCAAAACTATAGAATTATTTTTCTTTTGGATGCAAAGAGTAGATTAAATCTTCTATTTAAACTCCTCCCTATGTGTGTTTCTGTCCAAAGGCTAGAGATAACAAATGCCAATTGTGTAAATAAGGAGAAACAAGCGTGATTGAACTCAGGTTTAGAGTAGGGAAGGATGCAGTATTTTATTTGTTCTTAACAACATTTTTTTTTCAATTGCATGTAAAAATACTTTTCAACATTCATTCTTATAAGATTTTGAGTTGAAAATTTTTCTCTCTTCCTCCCTTCCCTCCCCTCTCCCATATAGGCTATTTATGTACAATAATGCTGAACCTATTTCCACATTAGTCATATTTTGAAAGAAGAATTGGAATGAAAGGGAAAAACTGTGAAAAAACAAACAAACAAGAAAAGTGAGAATAGCATGCTTTGATCTTCATTCAGACTTCATAGTTCTTTCTCTGGATGTGGATAACATTTTCCATCAGAAATCTTTTGGAATTGTCTTGGATCATTAGCTCTCTGAGAAGAGCTAAGTCAATCATAGTTGATCATCTCACAATGTTGCTGTTAACCATGTACAATGTTCTCCTGCTTCTGATCACTTTACTCAGCAAAGGATGCCATTTTTAGAAACATTTTCACTTCTGTTGAATTCAATCACACTAAATTAAAACACTTTAAATTATTATTTAGAGTCCTAAAGACTGTTTTCTCTCTCATTTATAATCTTCTTTATAACTAAATAATAATCTTTGCTTTTCTTTGGGTAAGGATCTATCATAGCCCAACAACCAATAAGCCCTAGGAAGATGCTAAGTTATTTAGAGGTTAAATGACTTATCAGTGGTGCCACAGCTACTGATGAGTCCAGGTCTTCCTCAGCTTATATCCAAGTCTTGAAGTGTCTTCACTTTGCTGGACTGCTTCTAATCTTCCTTATAACTAAATATTTAATTCATTAGCCATTTGGGCACCACAGAGTTCAAACATTTTTATTAAGACATTTATATATAGAATAATGGATATTTAGACAAAGAAGCAAAAATTGAAATTTGCTGGATTTGAATAGATGCAGTTAAATAAAAATTTGATCTTTTTTTCCAGAGGGGAGCAAAACATAATGTCATAAAAAGAATCTTGAAGGTTGGAGGTTTTGTTTATAATCCTAACCATGCTGCTAAGTGACCAGTTGGCCTTGGACAAATCTTTCATTTGTAAAATTAAAGAATTGAACTAGATGAATTTTCAGATCCTTTAGCTCTAGTGTTGTCTTTGTAACATTGCTTTGCATACACAGTAGTAGGCATTTAATAAATGCTTATTGGAATGAATTTTACTGTTAGAGTATTGCATACTTCCTTCTCTCTCCACACCCATTTCCCAGGTCTTTGAGAGAAGGATGAATCTGGTCTTGTGTACCTTTCTAGAAGCAGAGGCTATATGTTCTTGTTCTCACTCCCGTGGTGAGAACACCCACAACCCACTCCTTCTTTAATTGGCATGCATACAGAGATGTACCCAGATTTTTTTTCTTTCAAAAATGAAAAGAGTTGCTTTGCATAATGGAAATGAGAACTGCATTACACCACATTTATTTTTAATTATTCAAGATTCTGAGAAATGCAAAGTATAAATGAAGGAAGAATAAGGCCTTTAATTGAATTCAACATCTATTTCAATAGAGTTAAACACACACACACATGCACACACACACACACACACACACACACACAAACAAACAAGCAGCCTAATACAGAGTAGTGATTTTTGCATTCTGCTGGCATAACCCACCTCCATTTACATTAGACTTTTCAGTGAAGGATATCCACAGAGTGCTGACATCTTTAGCCTGTCAGAAGGGAAGAGATAATCTTCAGTGATGGCTACATGAATCACTAACCTCTCCTGAATCTAGGGTATAGCAATAACAACAGCAAATATTGAGGTATTAAAATAACACAATTATCAAATTTGAATGACTAATACTTTCTGAAATGACCTTAACCTGGCCCTGTCTATACTACACAGTTCTTGACTACTGCTTTCACTAATTCCACTTTCTTTTGCCTTTCAATGCAGAATCTGAAAACTCTGGCTGTGATGTTTGATGGTGAAAGCTTAATTCCTAGAAATTTCAATTCACCCGGTTCAGCTGCTGTACAGAAAAGGCACAGCTTGACTTTATTATCCCGAGGAAGATTAGAAAAAGGGAAGGTGAAATCCCAAGAATAATTAAATGGCATTTCCTTCTCTGAGGAAACACTGTAATGTCTAGGAAAGGGACTGGCCCAAATTCTCATTGGCCCAGAAGCTTTCCTTCTGTTATACTTGTGTACAGGAAAGTGGGAATTCACACTTAGTTTTGAAGAGAAAAAAAAAATCCCCACCTCCCTCTGAGGACTTCAGAAGAGATGTTGTAGACGTTTTCTCTAGCCTTTATTTTATTATTTGTTCAGTCAACGATTTGGCTTTTCACCCTTCAGTGGGCAGATATATAGGCTTCTTTCTCTGAAGAGGTTCACTAAGAAGTGTACAAAGCTTCAAGGAAAATGGGGTGATTGTCATGGGAGAGGGGAAACCTACACAGGCTTCTCAGGCTACTCTTCATCATTGGACCTCCAGGATGTAGCAGGAAAAAGAAAGTCTCTCATGGCAGATAGACAAAACCTCTACTTCATTGTCAGCCAAGAGTAACAGTCAATAGGCAGGTAATTACCACTACTCCTATCTGACATAGTTAAAAAGGCTGCTGCAGTTCTGTGCTATTCCTTCTTCAGAGGACAGGGCATTTCTAAACCAGTCCTTTTGCTCTTCTTTACATATTTAATACAAGTCTTTATACGGATCCATGCAAACTAAATCAAAGTAACCAATAGAAAGGGCCCCTCTTGTGCCAGCAATTCCCAGACTGTCAAGTGATCAGTGAAGATTGGACAGGTCCTGATGAAATAAATGTTGGCTGCTGACTCTTCCAATTTTGCAGCACTCCTCTGTGTCACTGGAGCAGCCTTGTCCAAGATTGAGATATTTGCAAACTGTCATCTTTCATAAATAACTGCCTTGAGTGACACTTGCTCCCCCTGCCCCCAACACTTCCCTCTGAAATGTACCTAGCTGGCTCTGAACCTGTGGAAATTCATTGCTTGTGATAGGTGATTAGCAAAGAGATGATTTTCTGCTCTTTTTAACATTCTCTGTCCACCACTGCCTTTTTCCCCTCCTCCAAGACCTTCCTTGAAGTCCCTTTCCAACCTTGCTCTCCACCGCTCCCCATTCCCCATCCTCAGCAAGGCCTGAGTGACAGGTCCAAAAGGCAAAAGGCAGAACAGAGAAGCAAATCTGCCAGAGCTGCAAGTGATGACATTCCAAAAACACTTCATTCATCTTGCCAAATTACATATTGGTTTAGGAACTGGTGGGAAAAAAAGTATTTTTTAAAATTTATTTAGTATCTTAGCACAAAAAGGGAAGATTGCAGAAGGAATCTCAGGAACATGCTGGGAAGAATTGATGCTACATATTGAAGCGCCCTTGGACTAAAATGACAGAGCCAAAACTCACTTTTACCAGTTAACTACAATGCATTATCAGTGATGCTATTACCTGGTGAATGTGAGAGTCATTGGATTTCAGACAAATTACATCCCACAAAAGTGAATACATGAGGATTTTACATATAAATAAATAATGGGATTAAAATAAGTATTGATACTTCAGGAATACTGAAGAAAAAATCAAACTTCGTTCCTCCCTTGAAATATTATTTTATTAAGGGAAGTGATCTCATGATAGAGGAATATATAAAGATTTTAGGATAATGAAAAAAATCAAGATGTATTTAATAATAATTTCTTTGTATACTTCATTTGAGAAAGTCTTAAAATAACATTTGTCACATACTATTTCTGATATGTATCACTGGGTAGATTTGTTAAGGTATGAAAAATCAGATAATACAATTCAGATTATCAGTGCCAAGGCTAGATCTTATTATTTTCAGCATAACTTACATAATTTACCTTCCCAGTTTTGCAGCACACCATACATTAACCATGACCCTGGGCCAAAACAGGTCATCATGGATTTTATATCTACAACAATGACACAAAGAAGAAAAACAAAGAAAAAACCCCACAGGTACTACAGCTGCAACACATCTGCCATTCTCAATTATCTCATTCCTAGACTCATTTCACTGACCATAATCACATATTTTGTCATCATTGTTTTGATTCAAGAAAAGTCAGGATTGGGGTGGAGCCAAGATTGTGGAGTAGAAAGACACAAATATGGAGGCTCTCCCCATATAGCCCATAAAATACCTGTAGAGAAGGACTCTCAAAAATTCTAGAGCAGCAGAAGTGGAGAACAACAGAGTGAAGGAGATTTCCAGACCAGGGTGATCCAAAAGGCCCACGGGAAATGTTTGTTGCACTGGATGTGGAACGGAGCCCAGCCCAGCCTTGGCTGCATAGTGCAGTGTGGCACAGCTTTGGGAGGAGGACACCCCAGGGGCAGAACCTCCAGTCGTAGAATCCCCAGTCGCAGCAGCAGCAGTGGGTTCACAGATCTCTCAACCCACAGGCACCAAAGGTCAGTGACAGGGGTTTTTCAGCTGACCGAGAAGGGAGAAGGGCCTTTCCATAGCTTCGGCCTCTGGCAGTGGCTGCAGAGGCCACATTGGGCAGGCGGCAGCAGTTCCCACAGCAGCCCGTACAGCAGCCCGTGTCCATTGTTGGATTGTAAAAACCCTGGGGGTACTGAGGAGCTGATTATTACCTCAGCCCTGTGTAGAGGCCCTGAGGGAGCTGATCTTTATCTCACACTGAATGGCTGTCCTGCCCCCACAGCTTAACTGAATCTCAGCCCCCCAGTGCTGGCTTGGCAGAACTGGAGGCCAGGTGGCTGTGGAAAGGAAACTGCACAAAAACCTCTCTCTGCTCCCAGACCAGTGTACCTGCTTGATTGTGCCACCTAGGAGGAACTGAGATCTTACAGATTTGCAGAGTATACCCTACTCTTGACAAAGGACCCAAAAGTCATGTAACTGGTTGGGAAAATGCCCAAAAAAGGGAAAAAAAAAATTAGACTATAGAAGGTTACTTTCTTGGTGAACAGATATCTTCTCCCATCCTTTCAGATGAGGAAGAACAATGCTTACCGTCAGGGAAAGACATAAAAGTCAAGGCTTCTGTATCCCAAACATACAAAATAAATATTCAATGGGTTCAGGCCATGGAAGAGCTCAAAAAGGATTTTGAAAATCAAGTAAGAGAGGTGGAGGAAAAATTGAGAAGAGAAATGAGAGAGATGCAAGAAAAGCATGAAAAGTGGGTCAACACCTTGCTAAAGGAGACCCAAAAAAATGCTGAAGAAAATAACACCTTCAAAAATAGGCTAACTCAATTGGCAAAAGAGGTCCAAAAAGCCAATGAGAAGAATGCTCTAAAAGGCAGAATTAGCCCAATGGAAAAGTCAAAAGCTCACTGAAGAAAATAGCTCTTTAAAAATTAGAATGGAACAGATGGAGGGTAATGATTTTATGAGAAACCAAGAAATCACACAACAAAATCAAAAGAATGAAAAAATGGAAGATAATGTGAAATATCTCATTGGAAAAACAACTGACCTGGAAAAAAGATCCAAGAGAGACAATTTAAAAATTATGGGTCTACCTGAAAGCCATGATCAAAAAAAAAAAAAAAAAAAAAAAAAAAAAGGTCAGGATTTTTCTTCCAGTTTTGTTCTTTGGTATCTGGCAGAGCTGTGATCTTACTGGTGCAGGTCAATGTGGTTTGGTCATTTTTCAGTTGGTTCTGACTATTGATGACCCCATTTGGGATTTTCTTGGCAAAGATACTGGAGTGATTTGCTATTTCCTTCTCCAGCTCACTTTGTAGATGAGGAAATTAAGGCAAACAGGGTTCAATGACTTGCCCAGGGTCACACAGCTAGTAAGTATCTGAGGTTGCATTTTACCTGAGGAAAATGAGTCTTCCTCACTCTAAGACCAGCAGTCTACCTACTGTACCACTTAGCATTTAGGTGGATATTGAAAGTATTATTTCCCCTTTTTCATAGATGATGATTATTAAAGTTAAAGGTTAATGTCCTCCATTAAATCGCTACAGCTGGTGTGCCCTGACTGTTCTATTGTTTGGGGCCTTTCTCAATATCCCTTAACATTGTGTGGATACCAATGGAGCAAATCTATTAATTAACTCTGTTCTAATTTGGTTCTGAAATTGAATTTCATTCTACTAAGTCTATGCTCTGACTATATACACAACTAATTTGGACAAAATATTCCTACACTGGTAACCATTTTTTTCTATCTGTTCCAGTGTAGAAAATTTCATTTCCCATGGAGGGTGGATAATATGATTTGATGCTTATCATGTTAAGATCATCCTGCTCTATTCTTGAAAAATCATACTTGTGAAATATAAATGTAAAGCTCCATATAATCTATAAATTTGGAGGCTCACTCATTTCTGACTCAAATTATTTTCCTTCCATAACAATCAGGCGTCAGGATAAGACTTTATTAAATTATAACAGAAATTCCAATATAATCAATTGATATTCAATTTTACTTTTTTGTGTATTCAAAAGGAAATTCCCCTTGGTGTAGACCATGGAGTTCTCTCTTCAACTTCCAAAGTCCTGCAGTTCTGTATTTTTGCTATGGCATTGACATGTACCTCTGTCTAGAAGTGCTACTCTGGTGAAATAATTTGATTGATAAGACTAAAGGGAAATTTAGATTTCTGGAAAAATATCAGTGCTCCTTTAATACCTGTAATTTTCCTTATGCTTACTTAAAAAACAGGGATGTAGAAAAGTACTTATCATACATTCTGAATCAGGGGTGTCATCTATTTATTGTCCACAATTGTACTTACCTTCTCATTTTTATTGAGACAGTTGTGTGGCACAATGGATAGAGCATGGGACCTGGAATGAGAAAAACATATCCACAGACAATAGCTTTGTGAATCTGGGCAAGTCATATAATCTGCCTCAGTTTCCTCATCTGTAAAATGGGAATAATAATAAAAATAGAATCTACCTTCCAGAGTTATTGTTAGAACACAATGAAACGTTGAAGAATTCTGTAAATGCTAGATGTTGTTGCTGTTTGGAAGGATTTAGTTTGATCATCCATGAGCAAAATAATCTCTTCATGGGACCACTGGCCATGTTGTATTGTGGTTCTCATAATAATGATTTACAAACAAAACAAAAACAATCCCCCTCAAAACAAACAAACAGAGAAACCAAAAACATACCACATAAATAGTTGCACTTTATGGACCAACACTGATTGCAAAAGGATGAGGGAATAGAGATTCCATCAGTGAGATTGCTGTAGTTGTGTTCATCCTTCGTTGCTGAAGAAGACCACGACATCAGAGAAATGATGACATGACTTGCACTTGACTTTGTTTTGAGTGAGGGAGAGCTGTGCAGGTCACCAGCCTCACTTCTCCTCCAGAGCCATCTGAATCCAGTGACCAGATATTCATCAGGATGACTGGAGATGACCCAGGATGCACTGGGAGACCTTGGGCTCTTTAGGCCAAGGTCTATGCAGGTACTCACTTAGGGTGAGGTAACACCCATTCATTGTATAGGCCTGTTTAAGAAGTAGCCAAGGCATGGCCCCTTTAATGAGGTAAAGAGAAGAAAGACATCAGGGAGGGAAATAGCAACAGTTATTGATAATCACTCTGAAGCCAGGAAGGTCCAGAAGACAGCCTTTAGGCAGGGGGCAGGGGTCCCATGGTGTCTGAGCTTCACAGTGCAGGAGGTTTAAGGTTCAGGGAAGGGAAGCAAAAGGGAGGAGAGAAAAGGGAAAGGGAAGAGAAACTAGCTACTAAAACTCAAGTCAACTGGGCATCTTTTGGCCATCCAAATTTATCTTCCTTTGGAGAGGACAATAATAGAGAAGGAGGTAGATTTATCATATAGCAACAGCAAAAGGTGGGTGGTCTGTTTTATTGGGTATCAGCGCAATGTTAAGAAATCTAAATAAAAGCTTCTAGACACTAAATAGAGAATCCTTTGGAGGATTTATGGGAGGAAATATAAAAGAATTCATAGAGGATAAGAAGGCAGAGGTAAATTTTAATCTGTATATTTAAAAGGAGTAGCCATGTTGAAGAGATCACAGATCCTTCCAAGTCTTGAAGTAATCATTCTAAAGACTTATGCTCAATTATTTGGACAGGAAAAAGGAAGCAGATGAAGAATGCCTATTGTTCTGATAATTCCAGACAGCTGGGTGGACAACTCATAGGGCTTTTCCATCAGTAAATTTATTTTGGAGAGATTGAATATGGATAGCAAACTGGGCACAGGATTGAATAAAAAGATGAGGGATTGGATTGTATTTTTAAAAAATGTGCAATACTTTTAGAAAATCATGGTTTCTCTTTCTTACTTTCTCCTTTCCTTCTTTCCTTCCTTCCTTCCTTCCTTTTTTCCTTTCTTCCTACACAGATAAATCTGTGTAGATTTATCCTTCACTTTTTCCCCAAATGCACAACTTCTTGTTAAACTGCCCTTAATAGTTGTGCTTATAATCATAAAATCTCAGATTTAAAAGTCATTTAATTTTATTACTCATAAATATATATCTTGCCCTACCATCACCTCTCACCATGGAATCCCTTTTCTCCTAGAAGTACAAAGGCAATATAGATCTTCCTTATGCTAATGTCAGATCCCTTTCCCCTAGAGATTGATTAGGGGCAATTATGAGATCCTAAGGAAAAAAAAAACAAATGAGGCAGTCCATTGAAGACCAGTCTCAGACACAGAAAGACCTGTGTTTAAGTATAGTCTCTGACATACACTGGCTTTATCACCATGGTCAAGTAACTTAACCTCCCAGTGCCCTAGGCTAGTCTCTAAAGCTATTAATTACAGAAGAGTAGCTGTTTTACATCCATAGAGGGAGTTTCCATGCAGGGAGTTCTCTACACTGATGAAATCATTCAGTGGTCCTTACCAATGCACAGACAAATAGATAGACAAAAATGAATGAACACATGAATGAGTAATCAAACACCTAATTAAATAATAAAATAATATATACATGGGTAATGAGAATACAATGTGTGTGTATGGGGGCGGGGGAGGACCATAGTTTTACCTATAAGAGTAAAAAAGAATTCTGGGTAGTAGTGAGAATCACAAAGGAGTTCAAGAAAGTATCTTTGAAACTAGACTGAGAGATCATACATAAAGAATCCAACATTATATATAAAGCTAATTAAGGGAGAAGTGAGGTCTCTGCAATAAGGTCAGGACAGCACCATAACAGGAAAAACACAAAACATTTGTCTCATGCAACTTTTCCCCTGCAACTGTAGGGGTGGTGGTATTAATAATAATAATATTTGCTATTAATTTTTTTTAAAATAACAGTTACATGTTAGTCATGCCTCCTTCCTCACTGAAATAGGAAGGGGATCTCAGACACCATCAGATAACAAGTGCTAAATAAGCATTCCATCTGTAGAGTTACAGAGTTCCAATTCAATAATTACAACCTCCAGAAAGCTGGGAGGGGGTGGGGTATAGAGGCGGAGACATTCATGAATGGATCTTCAATATTGTTTTCGTTTGTCTGCTTCAGCTAAAAATCCTCCTCTCACCCTTAATTCCCTGAAGTTGTTCAAATTATGTCATTATTATTTACTGACTTTAACTTACTGGCAGCTTTTTTCTCTGGCTCCATCTAGCCACTTTTGGACTGATTACACTCTGCTATGAGAGGCCACAGGCCATAGCTAACAGAGAGCTGACCTCCAAAAACCTGGGTTCAAGTCCTCCCTCTGTCCCTAATGGCGGTAACTTTAGGAAAAGCACTTATCCTTTGGTGGCACAGGCAGTCCTCAAAGTCTATAAATTGTAGCACAGGTACACATTTTCATGGGTGGAATATGACCCTACTTTGTGAGTTCTCTATACCAATGAAATTACAAATTCAGCACAAAATGGTGAGTTCCTCTTCTGTATTCTCAGAGTATTTTTCTTTTTATAGTATAGGCAGAGACCTGTGCTAAAAGGAAAAAAAAAAACACTTCTCTTTCCATTCTAATACCTTTTCTTTAGAGACCAGAGATGTCAAAGGTAAAGAAAATTGGGATTATAGATTACAGAGTAACAACAGAAAAAAATGGAAGGGACCTTGGACTCCATTTAACCCAATTCTCTCATTTTTCTGGATGAGAAAACTGAAGCCCAGTTATTTGGGTCAGGTTACAAAATAGAAGGAAATCTGAGTGGGATTTAAACATAAGTCCTCTGATTCTAATATGGGTATGTATTAGAGAAGGTGAGTCCCTGCCACTTACATCTCTGATGTTAATACTATTTGATTAGCAAATTAATTGCAGGTGGGTAGAAATGTGATTATTTAGTAGTTACCACAAGACAATACTACCTGTCCTGAAAATTTTGCTTATGAATACAAGTGAAGCAAATTTAGGACTTGATATTTTTATACCACTTGCTTATAATGTAGAATGAAGAACATTGGAAGGTAGTAGCAAGGATGCTGACTGAAACCAGAAGTCGGGTACAAATTCAGGGTCTACTACTTACCTCTTTGGATCTTAGGTAAATCAAATAGTCTAGCCAGGCTTCTGTTTCCTTATAAATTATGAAAGTTGTACTAAATGACTTCTATGAAGGCCAGAAACTCTAAAGTCATGATCCTATGAGTTGAAAGCGTTGAATTTAAGAATACAAATATCTAGTCTATTCTGCCAAATATACTCCTCCCTGCAACATGGTGGCCAGACCTTTGCAAAATACCTCTGATTAAACTTGTTCATTCCCTGCTTTGAGTTCTTTTAGCTTCTGTGATTTATTAAAGGAATTTGTCAAATTTTTGTAATTTTTGTTCAGATTTTCTTGGGAGGGAGATGGAGGATCTGGTCCTTTAATTTTAATACCACAAGGAAGGCTGTCACTGTAATTTATAATCTTACAGAATTTCTTGGGGACACTAAAGATTAAGTGACTTGCCTGGAATTAAACATTCAGTAAACGTCAGAAGTAGTATTTGAACTTGAGTTTCCCTGACTTTGAGGATCTTCCCACTATTCCAGGTTGTGTCTCATTATTTGCAAATATTCCAAAGGAAATGAAGATAGAAACAATATATTTAAGAATTACTGGATGCAAAATTAATCATTAAACAATTTGGCAAAGCTATTTGTGAGAGGAATCATAAAGAACATTAGTATTTTTATTTTGTCTTGCCAGTAAGGTTGAACTATTATTAAGATTCACTGGGATTATGTTTTGTGCCTGCTTTGTATCCATAACAAAATAGAAAAGTACTCACTAACATAGATGGAGATAAGGACTAGTCCTGTGATTTTATTCATATAAGGAACACTAAGTTGAGAAAACTCTTTAGCAATGTCGGGTAGCACCTTCTCTGACACTTATAGTCTTAGAACAGGGTCCCTTAACTATTTTTGTGTTACAAATCCCTTTGGCAGTCTGACATGCTTTAATTCACAAAATTAAACACATAGAATTAACTTCATGTCTCTCATTTCTCTTCCCAGCTTTTCCTCCACCTCTCTAACTTGATTTTCAAAATTCTTTTTGAGCTCTTCCATGGCCTGAGCCCATTGGGTGGGCTGGGACACAGAAGCCTTGACTTCTGTGTGTTTGCCTGATGGTAAGCATTGTTCTTCCTCATCAGAAAGGAAGAGAGGAAATGCCTGTTCACCAAGAAAGTAACCTTTTATAGTCTTATTTCTTTTCCCTTTTCTGGGCATTTTCCCAGCCAGTGACTTGACCTCTGAATATTCTCCTCACACCCACCTAGCCTCCTGGTCCTCCCAGCCACTGTTTGGGGACTGAGATTCAAATGCTGCTTCCAGCCTTAGGGCTTTTGGTGGGGGCAGGGCTGCTATTCGGTGTGAGAATTAAGTTCAAGTGCTGAGGTTGGGGCAGGGCCGCCTCTCAGGCTCAGTTCCCTCAGGGGGTTTATGCACAGACCTTCAACAATGGATCCGGGCTCCTGCCTGCTTGGGGAGCCCTGGTCTGCTGCTGCCTCAGCTTCTGCCTCCTGAGGGGTCCTGAGTTATGGGGGCACCCCACTCCCCTCTCGACCCACCAGAGACCCTCTCACTGACCCCCCTCACCTGTGGGTGGAGGGACCTGCGTGGCCGCTGGAGATCCTGTCCCTGAAGCCTGCTCGGATCTGTTCCTCTTGGTGGGTGCTGTGGCCGCGGCAGGGCTGGGCTGGGCTCCGAGTCTGCAGTGCGACGGACCTTTTGCGAGAGGTTTGCAGGTCCCTCTGGAACAGAAATCTCCTTTGCTCCACTGTTCTGTGGCCTCACTGTTCCAGAATTCGCTGTGAGTTACTTTATACAGATGTTCTATGGGTTGTGGGTTCGGAGCTATGTGTATGTGCGTCTTTCTACTCCGCCATCTTGGCTCTGCCCCTGGTTGAAATCTAAACACATAGAATTAAAAAGGCAGTCGATTATATTGAAATACACTTCACAGACTCTATGTTAAGAACCCCTATTAATTGCTTAGAGCACTAGCACAGTGGATAGAACATCAGAAATCAAGAAAATCTAAGTTCAAATCTAACCTTAGATACTTACTTAACTGTGTGACCCTGAGCAAATCATTTAACCTATTTACCTCAGTTTCCTTATTTGTAAAATGAGGGTAATAGTTGTGAAGATCAAGTGAGATAATAATTGTAAAGTTCCTTGAACAGTGCCTGACACATATGAAGCACTATATAAATGATGTTGCTGCTGCTGCTGATGTGACTTGCTCAAGATAACATAGGAATATGTATCATAGGGGGGACTTGAGGTGCTGCCTTTCCTAGCTTTGAGGCTGGTTTTGTAGCCTCCATGGTAAGGTGCTTCTTATGTTGGAAAATACTTGTTACCTAAGCATTTGCTTGATTGGTTAATGTAATAGAGCCTTTATTCAATAATCCACATGTGCAAAGCATTGCATATGCAAAGACAAATGAAAAATAATTATAGTCTTCAAAGAACCTGCATTCTACTTAGTAGAGGGAGAAGCGGCAATGATATTTACAGTTGTGTACTATATGTAAAAATATACAATATATGTATATATAATATCATATATGCTTATGTGAATATAATTTGAAGTGGAGGACAGTATTAATAATTAGGGGAATCAGGAGAAACTTCCTGTCATTGCTCTTCCATTTACAACATATCAAGGAGGACTTCTCCATGAAACAAAATCACTCGGCTTCTTGGTTGGAAGACGTTGCCATAGAATATTGCTACGTCTAGCCATGAGTCTCTCTAACTCAGAGACTAAGAAAGCTGTTGCCTAGGCAGCCAGGCCTTTAGTTATCATGGGGAGATATACATAAACTCCTTTTAAAGTGTTCAGGATCTGACCTGGCAGTTTTATTTTTGCCTCTAAGTTTTGGCAGCCAAGGGAATACATCTATTTAATTAGGAATTCTCAGAAAGCATATGGCTATAAGCTGGATAATTCTCTTTCCTGAATGCTACATTTCTTTTGTTTATTCTTCTTACTTATTGAAGCTACTTAACAATAATTTTGCATATTTGGAGCCAATTTGAAAAACACAAATTTTGAGAAAAACATGTTTTTCTAAAATATACAAATAACTTATTTTGTGATTCAGAAATTACCAGACATAATGTATCAGGTATATACTAAAAGACTGAGATTAAAAAACTTTCTTTAGCAAAATCTCTGCAGATTAGTATTTTTTGATATAATGAATCAAAAGATGACAAAAAAGGTAAATTTAAGAGCATTTGAAATATGGAACTATGAAAGGGAATGAGCATTTTGAATGGCTTTGTTAAGTACATTCAGAACCATTACTGGAGCTTCTTACACTGGAGACAAATTTAGTTGGGGTAGGGGTGTTGTATAAAGTATGACCACCCACATGGTTGAGACATAGACTGAAGATAGAGGTCATTGGAGCTGAAGAGATGTACCGATAAATAAACATTCATTAAACACTTACTGTATTCCAGATGTTGTTCTCAACACTGGGAAAACAAATAGAAGAAAGCAAGATGTCACCTAAAGAGGAACTGGAGGAGACTGGGGAAGAGAGATCATGGATGAAACAAGACTGGAAGTGACTTAGAAACCTGGATTCCAGTAAGATAAGGCAAGAGCTGACCTATGAGAGGGGAGGAACACAAGTGTTGCTGGGGATTAGAGGAAATAGAGACAAAATAGCTGGGAGCTAGTCAGAAAGCTGTATGGAACATTTGGTTCCAGAAAGATAACATAAAAGTTGATCCATCAGAGACTCTAAGTACAATGATATACAGTAACAATTTCTATAAAATCAAATTGCTTTATATTATATCAAATATCACTTATATTCTTTGTTAATAATATATTGAAAACCATCTCCTTTTAAGCCAGTTCCATGGTTATAACAGAAGCCAACCTCAATTATCTGAGAACATTTTGACATAAGTTGAACTCAGAGAATTAGTTCAAAGGATAGGCTTAAACCTTGCATTGAAATAGAAAAGTAGGGCATAGATATTAAACTTGAGGTGGGTTGTCAACTCTTTCCATGGAAAAAATTTCCACATGAAACATTTTCTATGCAAAAAAAGAGTCCCATTTCCTTCAAGTATTTTCCAAATTTCCATGATGTATTTTGCTACCTTTCTAAAAAATATGTAATTTGAGACACAGTTTTGCTTAAGTAGAGTGCTTTGATCTGAATCTTCATTTGAAACAAAATTAATGGAAGAATTAAGAACAAATCATGAAATGCCTGGTTAGATTGACTATTGATTCAATAGTAAAATGAGCAGTCACTCCTCTTCACCCCACCTCCCTTCCCCAGAATTCAACTTAGTAGTGAAATAAATTTTGAAACTTTTTGCAATATATATAAATGTGTATGTATACATATATGTCTACATAGATATACAAAATGCATATATACACACATACATGCATATATATGTGTGTGTGTATATATATAAGTATATATAAACACACATATACATATACACACATTTTTGGAGTCGAAAAATAGTGGTGAGCTAAGCTGCAATGTATTTCTAATTTCTGTTTTCAAACAAAACCTCGAATCCCGAGCTTGGAATGATTACTTCAGTATTATAGGTAGATAAATGATAGATAAATAGATGCTAGATCCTAGAATGATGATAAATAGATAGATGACATATAGATAGATAATAGCTAGACACAGGAGAAACTGATAGATGACAGAGATATTTTGATAGATTATTTGGTAGATAGATGCTAGTGAGATTAGTTGGTAGATGATTGATAGATGATGGATAGATAATAGATAGCTTTTTGACCTTTTAAATGACTTATCTGAATTCCAGCTGGGCTGTGCCTAACTTTGGAAAAACACAAGGCTAGTCAAAATTATTGGAGTATTCTACATACATAGGCAGAGTTCACTTATCCTGTCTCACAGGGCTGATGGATTAAAGTCTTTGTAAACTCTAAAGCACAAGTGACATATACCAATATTCTTCTCTGCTAAACTTTTTTATTTCATGAGGACAGAGGGGAATCTGTTATCATCTAACACTTGCATCTCCTCTGATGCAAAATATACTGAGCTGCACATACCTGTGTATGTATGCGCACATATTTAATACATATTTGAGTGAAAGAATAAATTAGTGTGCTCTTTTGAAGATAGAAAGACCTACCTATAAATGGTCACATATCTTTATCTGAGCTATTGAAAAATCTATTTTAAAAGAGGAACACTGATATACTACTACCAAAAGTCCACCAGAAGAATTGGCCTGGAACTAGAATATGTGTCATAGGACATTTCTTGGCTTCCAGTCCTGTTTAGATGTAGGTCTATACTTGTCCAGGAATTTACCTGAGTTTCTTCTTGGGGGGTTGGGGAACACTTGAATCTTCCCCCACTCAACGCTTTTCCTTAGATGAAAGTTTTTGAGGTAAAAGTTCATAAGGGGAAATATCTTGAGGCTGTGAGTGAGGTGAAAGTTGAGGTGAAATTTCTGGAGGTCTAGTCAGCTTCCCTCAAGGCCTGCTGTTTGCTGATTCAGTGGAGCCTGGGGGTGTTTATACTTCACTCAGGCCAAACCTCAGCCACTGGAGATCCTGTCTTTTCTCTCAAGTTATCTTAGGAGGATAACTGCTTTACCCCTTTATTTCTGCCTCTCCATGTTCATTCCTTGGTGATTTTCTGTTCTATTTGTGGAGGAAATCTGGAGAGCCTGGAAATGTCTGACCTACTCTGCCATCTTCCCAGAATGCCCCTTCTGAGTGATTATCTTCAATTTGACATTTCACTGAGAACTGCAAACATATCAAACCCAGTCAAGGAGATGAAAGCATAAAGGATTTTAGAGACAGATTAGCTTTCAAGAAAGAGTTCAACTCTTGGGGCCATTATAGCAGTTGTTCAGGAACCTATCTTCTGAGCTGCTTTTATACTTCATCCAGGTTATTTTATCACTTGTGATGAAAATAAATACAAAAACAGGAAATGCTGATATAATATAATATTTTTCTCTTTCGATTAAATAGCGGCTGCTGATACCAAGCTGTCATATTTGTTGTTATGAGGGCTGTGTGTGTGTGCACATGTATGTGCACACGCACATGTGTGAGACTAGGTTTGGTTACTTCAATACTCTCATTCTATCACTTGGGTTGTCTATATGAAGTATCCTTTGCTACCACTGGGTTGAAAGTCATATCAGTCCTAGATTATGGGACAGTTCAAAGTTTCTTTTCTTAAAAATAGTATGACTAGGAAATATTTGAAAGAAAGGAAATCAAACAAGAGATAAGAATCTGCATTGTTTTATTACCGTTAGAAATAAGAATATTTTTCATCATATTTTAAGGACAAAGTCTCAAATCCTTTATGCTTATTGTTTTACATATACATATATATGTATGTCTGTATATGTGTATTCATATATATACATATACATAACATTACCTTACACAGAATGAAATACAAACTCCTCAGACTGACATGAAACCCTCTACGTTTCTTACCTTCCCACACACACTTATACTTATCTTTGTAGTGTGTATCGTCCTTAAACACTCGCTGTACTACTTACGCTGGCTCTCCAGGTGATGACTGTGCATTCCTTCTCCACCCCCTCTGTGTTTGTGCCCAGGCAATTCCGCAGTTTGCTAATAAATTCTTTTCTCCCTTCTGTTTCTTAGAATCTTCATCTCCCTTCAAGGCATCCCTCAAATATTACTCCTAATTGAAGACTTTGGTGTTTTTTCCTTAACTGGAAGCATTTCTCTTGAAATGATTTTGTAAATACTTGATAATTGCTTGTCTATGTGTATGTTATTTCCTGCCTCCTGTAGAAAGTAAGCTCCCTGAAAGCAAAAGTGTGTGTTTGTGTGTGTCTGTGTGTATGTTTATCTTTGTATCATAAATGTCTGGAATACTGCCTTGCATAGAATAGGTCATTAATAAATCTATGCTTTATTGCATTTGTCTGTAGATTATTTATTTTCTGTTGCATTTGCAAATGGAATAATCTGTGAGCTCCTGTAGACTGGGGCACAACTTGATTACGTTTGTATCTTCATATGCCCATCACCTCACATATGCAAAACTTGTACAAGGTAAGTACTTAGTAAGTTTCTACTAAAAGGCAGCATTGTAGAATATAAAGGACACTGAATCCAAAGTGTCCACAGAAATTACAGAAGAGCTATTTACACTTATTTATTTATTTATTTATTCATTCATTTATTCATTCATTCATTCATTTATTTATTTATTCATTCATTTACTTACTTATTCATTCATTCATTCATTCATTCATTCATTCATTCATTTATTTATTTAACATGCTTCACCTCCTTACCTCACTAGGCTGAAAGTGCAGTTGCCACTCTGATCTCACTACTGTTTGGCATTAGAACTTTAATCTTCTCCATTTCTTAAGTCAATTTGCCCTTCCTTGGTCAGCCTGATGACCTCCCTGCTCTATAGGGCTCATCTTTTGAGGGTTGAGTTTAGTGCATACACATGATTGGCTTACCCCACTAAAGCTCAGAACTCCTATGCTCAAGCAATCCATCAACCTTAGCCCTCCTCTGCAGTAGGGACTGCAGAATGTACCACTGCTCCTAGCTAGATAACATCTTTAGGAAGGCAGGACTTAGTAATGAATGCAGATTACTTAACAAAAAAGGAAGAAACTGTAACACTTCAGTGCACACTATAAAAATAAAATTAAGCACCTATTGAATACTTATCAAGTCACAACTTGGTGGCTCTATTTCATGAAATAATGGGCTACCCCATACTATAAATAAAGACTTTAAAAAAACGGCTTGAGAATTCAGCAAACTGTATACCGGAATTGGGCCATTATCAAAGACTATTGATTCTCAAATATGTCATTGATACCCAAACATTTAAAAGCAATGTTTCTAATGGATGCCATTGTAGCAGATGAATAATGTCCCAATTGCATGGAATGAAAACCTCTAAAAATATAAAGACTTAGCAAAAGAAATAGAAATCATGCAGGAACAAAATGATGGGAACATCTTTTCTGTCATTTTTTCTGCTTTTAGAGTTGCACAAAAAGATGTTCTCAGTGAGCATACAGAAGCCATATTTATATCTTGATACACTTATTAAATTATAATAAAAATTATTTTTTCACCTGTGCAATAATCTGCAGATCATTAAATAGAAAAGAATCATTGAAGAATAATGACTTGTCCAGGACAGATTCTATTTCAACCCCACTGAAAAAGATAAAAATGAGATAACAATTTTAGTAGCAACAGCAACAGCAGCACTAACATAGAGCTGACATGTATAGTGCTTTAAAATATACAAATCACATTGCGTAAGTTTTATCACTTAAACTTCACAATAAACCTATGAGTACCATATTATAGGTGGTTATTCTTCTTTTACAGAAATTGAAACTGAAAATCACAAAGGTTAAGTGACTTGCTCATGGTCACACAACTATTTAGGTGTCAGAAGAGGGATTTGAATCCAGGTTTTCCTGACTCTGTGTGTAGTACTCTTTCTACTACATGTAGTACTCTTTCTACTCCACTAATGTTATCTCTGTCTCCGCTAAAGGCTGATTCAAAGGAATTTTGCTCAAATAGGAATAAGATGTAGGCATAAAGAAATATTTCCTGGAAGAAAATTATCTCAAATCATGGCTTAAGACATTATAGAGAAGATAGGAACTTCCTCTTCTGGAAGTTATTAAAGCCTGGGTAAATTCTCATCTTCCTGCGCTAATATGTGATACCACCTTAATCAAGCAACAGATATTTCTTGAGTATCTACAATGTGTTCACCATTGTGCTTCTTGTCCTATAATTCATATGCTCGAAGGGACCACAGAAATAATCTAACCTAACTAAATTCTACAGGTGAGGGAAATGAGTTATGAGGTTAGTGAAGAAATTCACTGATCAATTAGAGCATTTTTTTCTGAACCTTTTTGAAAATGTGGCCTTTTTTTAATATTCAGAAAGCCAACTTTTCTGCTAAAGTTTGAAGAATCTTTGTTTTACATATAAACCTTTATAATTACACATAAACCATATAACCTCTCTGTTCTCTGTTTTTTTTTCATCAGAAACAATCTGAAACATCATGGAGAAATTCTCAGAACTATGGTGACCATGTTATCTGAATGGAGAAATAAAAAAGAGATACATGACCTGGAAAAGACTTCCCCTTTTGTAAAGTCTTATTAAAAAGTATATTTTCCTTTCTGGAAATTGGGACTTTCCCAGAAAATCTAAGATGTATGGTTACAATATGTTGAGCTGGAATCCAACTTAAGTATATGAGAGAAAATATCACACAGGAGTCCAACTGGTTAAATTTCACATTTTTTAATCTTGTCACTGAGGGAAAATCTCATCTCTCTCTGGGGTGTGGTTGGTTTTTAGTTTTTCATCAGCTATATTGGCAGAACTACAGCTGGAAGTAATGTTTGATGTGTACATCAACATTGCTTATGTAATTAGTGTTATTTACTTTCATATATGTTTATGCTCAGGGGACTACTATAGTGCACATACACACTCCTGTAAAAAATGTGAAGTGAGATATAGCATCCTTCCTGATCCAGTGGACTTGTAGTTTGAATTAACAACAGAATTCTGGTGGATGTGGGGAGCAAAACCATTGATTGTGCGACGACAGGACTCGAGATACTTTCTCTCTCCTACAGCTATAGTTCTTTGGTGGGATAGCATCAGTATTTATTTACAATCTAACATAATAGAAGGTTCACTGAAAAGACCATCATTGAAAGTCTGACACAGCTAGTAATGAGAGCTTCTGTGTAATCAGAAAGACCTAGGGATCTAACCAAAGATATCCATCTTCACCAACCCATTATTTAGTACAAACTTCAACTGTGAGAATCCCCAGTATGTTTTATGACAATATTTTCTAAGCCTTCAATTCACATCATACCTTCTTAAAAATTCTGATGTTCAAAAAATGAAAGAAAATTTCATTTTTACCTAGAAGGATGAAAGGGTGTATAATAAGAAGAAAACTAGGATTCCCCTCTCTCCACCCCACTGATAGAGCAAAAAATGTCCTGCAGCAAAAAGTCAATTTCACTGTCAAATACAGAACCAGTCATAAGATGAGAACTTAGTATCGATAATAAAAAAATCAATGAAGAGTTGTGGCATAACAATTTGGAATAAAGTAGGATCAATTAATTGGTTCATCAGATTTGATCTGGAAAGGACGTATGAGGCCCTCTATTCCAAATCTTTCATTTTATGGATAAAACCATTCATGATCCAATTGGAAAGAAACTTTCCAAAGAGTAGTAGAGGTAAAAGTGAACACTAGGCCTTTTCTACTCCAGAACTCTTTTCTCAAACAACATTACATCCATTTTGAATACCACATTATTATATCAAATTGAATTACAGTTATCAGAGGCCCTTACGTATTTCTCTAGGAGATGTCCCAAAGTTTCACCATTGGCAATTCATAAATTTGTTTATAGTATTCTGCTTTCATGTGCCCTATTCTAAAGGATTCAGCAACACATTTTAGGATGTGTATTAAATTATGAAGAATATAAAGGAGAACAACCAGAACGCAAATGGATCTCATGTTAATGCTATATGAGGATGACCTGAAGGAACTGTGGATGTTTAGCTTGCAGAAGAGAAAAGTTTGGCCAGGTATACGACAGTTCTTTTCAGGTATCTTATAAATTGTCACATGGAATTGCACTTCTTTTGTCCCTAGAAACTAGAACTGGAGGAACTTGGTGAACGTTGCACAGATCGAAACACAATGTAAGGAAACATTTCCTAAGCATATGAGCTATCCAACAATAGACTGGGTAGTCTCAGAAGAATTTGGGTTCCTGACCATTGGAGAACTTCAAGCAAATGTTGGATGACTATTTCTCAGGTATGTTGTTGAGAGGATTCTTTTGCTGTTTGTAGGATTGTATTGTCTCACTGAGATTCTATGAATCTGAGTTCTCTTTGAACAAAATAAGTTACTCCTGGGAAAGGGAATACCATTAGTTCTTGACACTTAAAAGATATGAGGAAAACAATGAAAAGAAAGCTCACCATGTATTTCACCTCATGTAGTGTAGTGCAATGGAATGAATACTCAACCATGGATTAAGAGACATGAATTTTCTGCCTTGCTTCTCCATCAGCTAATTGTGTGGCCTTGAAAAAATATCTTCTAGGGTTTTCCTCAATTGCAAAATGAGATGATTAGACTAGATAGTCACTCAGGATCTCCTAGCTGTAGCAAATTCAATAGATCACTTAAGATCATAGACTTAAGGGGGAAAGGGATCTCATAGTCATTTAGTCAAGCTTTCTCTTTTTACAGGTAAGTAAACTGAGGTCCAGAAAAGTTAAGTGACTTGCCCAAGGTCACACAAACCATTTAGTGAAAAAGCCAGGATTTGAAGTCAAGTCATATGCCTCTAAATTTGACCCTCTTTCCACTGAACCACATTTCCTATTTCACTTTTCCAAATGTTAATTCTGACACAAAATCTAATCCACTGAAGAAACTGATGTCCATGAGTGGCATCAGGGTTGTAGCCAATTTCATAAAATTTTCTGGTTCACACATTTTATTGGGTTTTTACTTACTAGCTGACTGCTGTTAGATAAGATAACAGTGTCAAGCTTATTTTTTAAAATTCAGTGTTCACAAATATCTCTGATTCATAGGACTCAAATAAATTTCTGTCGTGGCAGAGGTTTCCTGAGAAACGCTGAAGCTCTTGTAGTTGGGAAGCTTTCAGGGTTTTAACACTGATGTCATCCAAGTAATTATTACGTTGCCATTGTCTAATATTTGCTAAGTTGGTTCATTAGTTTTTTGACTGTTTTGTAATCCAATTATGATTCTTTCTTCTATTTTTGAATGGGATAGTCTGTTTCATGGCTCTGTTTCATGGTGATTTTGTGCTCAAAGATAAAAAGATGCTATGAGTGTTTGGACTGCAGTTCAATTAGACCCTGATTCACAACACGGACACAAGCAGTATTTTCCACCCATGAGTAAAGATGCTGAATGTTGTATGGATTAAAGAGGAGAGACATCCATCTGTTACGGGAGTGTAATAAAATGACTTACTGATAAAATGTTGCTTTTGCACCACTAAGTAACCATTTTGACTGTTGAAAGTGCCATAGCTTTTTGAAAAGTGGTATTTAAAAGAGCATTCATTCATTTGAAAAGTGTACATTAATTATTCTTGCAGTGGTTCTTCATTTACTTTCTCATTTCCATGTTCACCACTTTTATTCAGACTTTCATTTTCTCCTGGCCAAAATATTACAAAATTCTTCTTTCTTGCCTCTTCTCCTTCCAAACTACTCAATGTATCCTAGGAGAAGTACTATATAGGACTTGATATCAGGAAGAATGAGGCTCCAATCTTGCCTCTGTTACCTATAAACTTTAGGACTAAAGATAATCCCCCGAATTTATCTGTACCTCTATTTCCTCAAAAAATGCAGCTAGTAACAAAACCAGTTGTACCTCCCAGATGGGGTTATAGTGAAGCTTAAATGCTATAATATATATGTAAGGCATTTTGAAAACTTTAAATTGCTATTTAAATGTCAGTTAATGTCATACTGCTGACATATCAATCTTTTTAATGCATAGCACTGTATAGTGGAAAGAAGACCGAACCAGGAAATCAGGAGACCCGAGACCTACTCCTGACTCTACCATGGACTCCCTGTGTGACTCTGGGCCATTAAAATTTTGTGAGCCTCGTTTTCCTAGTCTGTAAAATGAGAAGATTTTATTTGGTAACTTCTAAGATCCTTTCTGGCTCTAAATCTGTGATCTTTGATTTCATTTTTTTTTTTTAATGAAGACCTGGTGGTGATACTCCCTCTTTAAATGCTAATTTATAAATGGTGTATATATAATCTTAGAGAGGTGTCTGTTCTAATGAGAAATAGATTGTCTTGTCTGGGGTCTAAAAGCTTGAACTCAGTTTTTTCTTACTCTAAAATTGGTAGCCCTCTTTTCACTATGTCTAGATGCCTCTCACTGGACACACAGGGACTCACTATGTCATTTTACTGATACAGAGAACTTCCAAATCTATCTACACTACCAGTTTGGGTTGATACTTTTTCTGTGACTTTTTTATCTTAGAGATGTGCCTGCAGCACTGAATGGTTAACTGACTACCCAGGGGCACATGGCCAGCATGCAGCAAGGGTGAAACTTGAACTCAAACCATTCTACCTACTATATCTGCTAGTATGCAGTAAATAGATCAGGTACTTGAAAGAAGTTCCCATGTAACATATTTTAACTTCCTTGATATGTTATTCTGTAACATTCCCTCTCTTATTATTTTGATTTTTTTCAGATTAAGATGTTGAATTTGCATATAAGTATTTTCATACTCATTTCTGTTGCCAGTCATACAGTTTCCATTTTGGTATCTACTGGTGGATGCATTTATTATTCTTAAATATACTTTTGAGCCTAGATCCTCCCAAACTGTGAATTTTCATTGTATTTGGTTTTAAGGGCGGGCATTACCTTTTGACAAATTTATCTTCAGTGTTGGCTGGTGACTAATGCATGTCCTTCAGGAAATGAATGAATGGACTTTTGGAGCTAAGATCCCAAAGGTCTTAAGGATATTATCAGTAGGTTGATGATTCAGAAGTGCAAGGAGGTTAGGTCAACCTTCTTAAGTAGTGCAGATATCTTAATGCAGGTTTTCTAAGTTACCTCACCTTTAATAAAATGAAGTCATCTTGGTATTACTTTATATTAATATTTCAATGAAGTTTAAACACATGTAGACCAAGACTTTACCTAACTATTAAATCAAATTGAATCTTAGATTTTATGAGTGATAAAATGACAATAAAACAGGTCTGGTCAGCAAAGATAATAACTTGATTCAGTACTTTGAATGTAAGTGTTTAAGGTTTCCATGATAAAACCGTAATATTATACCCCAAAGTGTGTTAATAACATTAAGTGATGTAATAGCGAAAGTGAACTGACAATGTAATACCCACAGGGCCGTCATAATAGAAATAATTTATAATGTATCAGCAATAAAATCTTTAGTGTTATCTCAATCCAGGCCAGTCCCCTTGTCTAGGGTTTCAGATTATGCATTCCTTCCCCTCTGCCCCCCTCCCCTCTCTCATGGACACAAGTGTTAATCTAAAATAATTAAGAAAATGGTTTTCAGAGTACAAGTACCTTTCAAAGTTATAGCTTTAATGGTCACCTTATTAACTCTTTCCACACCATTTCACTTAAGTTGGCAGATATAAAAATTTGCTTCAACATAAGTAGCTTTGCATTTCTAACATAAAACAGTTGAATTTACTATTGGCTTTCTACTTTCAAATTATAAATAACTGACTCATGTAATTCTTGAAAACTGGAAATAACAAAAGCTGCATATTATATATTTGAAGTCCAGAATAGATTATCACTTTTAAAAAATTGGCCTGATATTTCTTATGTGGTTCAGAAGTTTCCCGCTCTCTCCCCATCTCCTCCAGACACAAACATGTACATGTCATCCTTGGAATAGAAGGAAATCGTGCTTGAACTTCCTTTGATAGCTAAGAACCACCTTTTATGTTATAGTGGAGACCTCTTTTGTGTATGTGTTGAAATACATGATCATGTAAGCACCATCCAATTCTCAAATTATCTGATTTGATGACTCTAGCGTATTAGTAGACCATTTGTACAGTATTTATAGGCAAAAATTATTCAGAATTTGTGCAGAATAAAAAGACATGGAGTGGTTGTAAGTTGTGTCAGTGGAAAACGTAGTTCATTCCTAGAATACAAGGAGCAGATAACCTTGAGCTTTAGTGGAATAGATTTCTAACATCTCCACTGAATGAAATACTTGTAGTACATTTGGAGCAACTGCAGGAATAAGGCCTAGGTATTATGGAACTTTTATTCTCTGGTGCTATTGGATCTCTAGGGCAGCTAAATAGTACAAGGGCAGCTCGGTGGTTTAGTGGATAGAGTTCTAGGCCTGGAGTCAGGAAGACCTGAGTTCAAATATGACCTCAGACACTTACTACCTCTGTGACCCTAGATGAGTCACTCAACCCTAGTTGCCTCAGTTTACCCATCTGTAAAATTAAGCTGGTGAGGGAAAGGGGAAACTACTCTAGCATCTTTGCCAAGAAAACCCCAGATGGGGTCAGAGAGAGTTGCACGTGAGTGAAACAACTAAACAACAAAACCTACTGGCTAAAAACAAAAACAAATTCATTTAATGAGGGCTGCATGCAGGGATTTGTCCTAATCTGACTCTCAAAATAGTTTTGCGATGCCTATAAATATAAATATCTGGAGGGCGGAACTTTCAGGCAAAGCTCAAAAATTACTTATAGACCAAAGAAAAGAGATAGTTACAAACTGGGTGATTTCATTTGTTATAGGGAATATCCAGATAAGGAAGTGGAGCAATGCTTTTCAAAATACACTAATATGGTTTTTTATTGTTTTAAACTATGTGATACTGTCCCATTTTTTTATTGTTTCAAACTTTTAGTAAATGCAGGATAATAGTCCAAGACCACTCTTCTGTTGCTGGCTTTAAAACCAGTCATTGTATGGTATTCAATCTGCACTTTCTATGATATCTACTTTTTATTTGAAACTGGCTGAGGGACTTTTCAGCAAAGATCATTTTTAGCCAAAAAATGTTAAGAAAATAACAGTACTTCTCAAGGGGTTTAAAACTAGAAAGAAGGAAATATCTATATATTTTTATCTAAAAACACCTTGTGTGTTCAGTTGCATAGAGCTGGTACCTGTAGTTCAACATTCGATATTTAATAACCATTGATTACAAACCTACTGTATGCCAGGTACTCAGGAGAAAGAGAAGAAAAAAGTGTTCTGCTTTTAATAAGCTTGCATTCTATTAAGAAAGCAACACATGTATTACATATATTCATATAAATGTAAAAATGAAATATTAACCAACTAAATAGACAGTATGTGGGAAAGGCACTAAAAACTGGAAGGAATAGGAAAGGCATCCTATAGGAAGTAGCATTTATTTGAGCTCTGAAGGAAGGCAGTGAGTCCAAGAGACTGAGGTTATCAAGGAGGTATGGAAAGGCATGGAAGTAGGAGATCATATTTAATGTGTGATGAACCAGTGACCCAGTTTGCCTGGAATATAGCATGTACAAAGGGGAATGATGTATAATATTGATGTTATTCTTTTGGATGACTTGTTTTTTTGCAGAATTTATAACTTTATTTGCAGCAGGAAAAATCCAGCTTTTAGCTGATGGAGAAAAGTATTTCTGAAGGGTAACCTGGAAAGGATTCTTCTTTGGTACCCTCTTAGTTTTCAGTACCAATAGAATATTTCAAGAGTAAATGTTTTTTCTTACTATGAAAGAAAACACTGGTATCCCAAATTCTGATGTGTTAAACTCACTTCTTGTATAAAGCTCTTGAAACGAACATCTTATATGACAAATATAAGTCTGATCCCTGTATGTTTGTATTCAAATTATGCTGGACTACTTAGCCTTTTCCGTTACTCTTCATCTGTCTCCTCAGGTGGCTCTGACAGGCTCAGGGGGGAAATAATAATCTTATCTTTGTACAGCACCTAAATGTAAAAATAGCCTGCCTGGCTGCGTATTGTGCCAAGCTTTTAGTGCTAGGTATATTACAGGAGTCGAGGAAGTGGATTGTCACTTCCTCAGCTGGATATGGACAGCTTCAAAAGAGAACAAGGAGTCATAGATTAAAGGGATTGTGGCCGCTGCACGCTGCTTTCCCAAGGAGAGTTCAAAGCCTCCTCATTTAGGGCCTTATCAAACTGAAAAGGGGGGGATGAAGAAGATAAAATTTAAAAATAAATGTCGGGGAAAAAACGATTATCGTTGTTGCCTTCTCCAATGTGTCTGGTCAGCAAAGTGTTAAGTGAATTGTAACTAGATCTTAGGGAGACAGTTGCAACCTGGTTATCAGTGGCAGTAAATGGAAGATAATAGCCCCACTAGAGAGTTATGAAATGGCTTGTCTTTGAGCTGCCAAAGTGTTTAGTCTCTCTTTTATTATATTCACAGTAGTAATCCGATATGTCCTGACTTCTGTCATCTGTATGTAATGCTTATCAACTCCCTGTCAGTGATTCACCCTCCTGTCAGGGACAATTATTGCTCAAAGTACTGAGGTTAGGACTGAAGCAATATTATGACTAGGGAGGAAATATGAAAGGTGCAGCACATCACAGCAAGCAATCTGGGGGCCGACGTCAAAGAGAGGGAGAACATGGTTCATAAAAAAAAGCAAAATTTTGTTTTCAGGGCATTACTGGGCATCGGAAGGTCACATGTCCACAGAACTCCTGCACCAGGAGGACTCTATACTAGCTGATGGCAGTCAAGGACCATGTCTGTGGTTGTTATTTAAGGCTGTGCCATCTCTTCCATTTTCAATTTTTATTTACAGGGGCTTCTAAATAGGTTGTTAAAATTTGCCCTTGGTGAGAAAAGTTGGCAGATAACATATCCTTTTTGTAGGTGTTATTTTTTTCCCATTTTGGTTTACAATTGGAGACAGAAATCCATGGAGTCTTAGAATGGTATCTTATCACCTACTGAGTCCTTTACTTCCATAAGGAATCCATTTTAAAAGCCGCACATGATCACATTTATATCACTTTGTATGTGGAATTATGTACCTGGTTCTGTGCATGGATGTTAATACATTTCTGGTGTACCAACAAGTCTGGTATTTATTATATGTAACAAGCACTGGTCTGGGTAGAGATAGTACTAAAATTGTACAATTGGTAAAATATCATGATTCTGAGGTTAGAAATTATGAATAACATCTTGGGGTTACCTTGATTTTAGGCTCCTTTTCCCTCTCTATTTTGTCTGGCGCTCAAGCTATGGGGATCTTGGAGGCCAGGGTTCTAGGCCTAATGTTCCGGCCTGCCCTGTGGTGAAGTTGTGAGAAACAAGGCCTAGACTCAAACCCAAAGAGAGAGACTTTGGATTTGGCACTTGGTGAGATTAATGTCATGTAGAAATTTGGCTAACAATGAGCTTAATCTCTTGCCCAAAGTCTATGAGATATTATACCTCTGAAGGATAAGAGAAGATGTTTGTAAATTTGTTTTTACTGTAACATTACAGTAAATATTCCTTTGTAAGAGGGCTAAACTGATGCCAATGCTTAAATGGAACTAGGGTTCTGGGACCCCTAAAACTGGGGAGAATACAGTTTGTGGGTCCTTGAGATAATAGCAGAGACAAGAGAATCACAAATTCTCTTATGGTACAAGAGAACACTGAGGAGATTATATGCGAAATGAAAGTCACCTGGCCTTTGGCACTTGAGTCAGAAAATTAGTAACACTAATAAGCTTGAAATTACTTTTTCCTGACTTACATGTACAAATATTTGTTGAAAGAATGAATATTTGTAAAAATACTGGCCCTTGAAAATCGTAGACTACCAGTTATCATAGATTATAGATTTAGAGTTGGAAAGGACCTCAGAGGTCATAGGCTTCATTCCTCCATTTTCTGAATGAGAAAGCTAATGCACAGAAAAGAGCTAATTTATTTGAGGTAGGATTGGAACTGAGGTCTTCCTGAACTGCTATAGCACACTGATTATAATAATAAAATGCCTGCTAATGAAACTACACATATATTTAAAACAAAGCTATGTAGGTCATAGGAACATGAGATATCACTCAATATTAATAGTCCCAGCAAAGAGAACTATGTCCAGGCAATACTAATCATTCATCTCCAATAATTCTTCATAAAAAGGGATTTAACTGTTTTTATTTTTATGAGAAGGATATGTTAGTGTCACAGAATGTTTTAAGTATACTCAAGGTTATTGCAAAGTGATATGATAGAGTTAGGCCAGGTATATCATCTTCTCCCTTTTTGCATTCTTTAGCCTGTATTTAAGTGACTACTATAAAACATACAGTTAATCAGCTTAGAATGAACATAAGTTTGCACTTTATGCTCAGCACCTAAAACAGTAGTTCTCAAAATTTTGATCTTAGAACCTTTTTGTGCTTTTAAAATGATTCAGTTTCTGTTTATATAAATTATATCTATGAATATTTACTATATTAGATATTCAAATGTTTTAGAATGATCATGAACATAAATTGGACCTAATCAATTCTCTGTAAAGATATAGGGGCAATCTCAGACCACATTTTGAGAAAAACTGACCTTAAACACTTTTTAATCATCAGATTATTTACTTAGACTATTTCAGTCACCCTAATCAACTAATGATCATATGTCATTCAGGTATGTCTAACTTTTCATGACCTCATGTACCATAGTATTCATGGAGTTTTCTTGGTAAAGATACTGGAACAGTTTGTCATTTCCTTCTCCAGTGGACTAGAGCAAACAGAGGTTGAGTGACTTGCTCAAAGTCATACAGCTAGTATATACTTGAATTTAAATTTGAACTGAGGTCTTCCTGGCTTCAGGTTCAGTGCTGTTTTCCAAGGAGCCACCTAGCTGCCATTTAGGAAAATAAATGTTAAGTTACTTGCCCAAGGTCACACAGTTAGTATTTACTTGAAGTCAGATTTGAGCTCAGGTCTTCCTGGTTCCAGGCCCTGTGCTTTATTCATTGAGTCATATAGTTCTTATCTAATTTCAGAAAACCCTGAAAGACTTTCATAACCATTAAGTTAAGAGTTATTAGGTCTATTTAGCTTAGACTTTCTTTCAAAGCACCTTTTCTATATGTTTTCTCCTTTCCTCTGACATTGCCACTATCCTGGTAGAAACCCTCATGCCTGGACTACAGTTTTTGGGTTGATTTTCTAGTCTCCTCTCTATATATTGTAGTCCATTGAAAAGTCACCAATCAAAGTAATCTGACCATGTCACCCTCCACTCTGTCCCTTCCCCTCCATATTCAATAAATCCAACTATCTCCCTTTTACCTCCAGGATCAAATAGAAAACCCTCTGTTTGACTTTTTAAGTCCTTTACCACTGGTCTCCCTCCTACTTTCCAGTCTATTTATACCTGACTTCCCTCCACGTACTCTATGATCTAGTGATTCTGGCCTCATTAATTCCCACACAAGACATTTCATCTCTGAACTCCATTTTTCTTAGCTGTTCCCCATGTCATCGAGAATGCTTTCTCTCCTCATCTTAACCTCATCTTATTTTGGCTTCCTTCAAGTTTCAGCCCAAACCCCAGATTTTGCAAGAAGCATTTCCCAGTCCCCTTTATTTGTAGTGCTTTCCTCTTGAGATTACCTCCAATTTATTCTGCAAACATCTTCTTTGTACATAGTTGTTTGCTCATTGTCCTCCCCATTGGGTAGTGTGCTACTTCAGAGGCATTTACCTTTCTCTGTATCTCCAGTGTGGTTCATAGCCACCATTTAATAAATGCTTGTTGACTTGATCCAATCATAATAAAGATGATCTTGCCCAAACAGGACTGGTTCTCTGTCTCTCTCTGTCTGTCTCTGTCTCTCTCGGTTGTTGTTGTTGTTGGTTTTTTTTGCATTTGTCAAATCTTACAAAAATTTTTTCAATGCCTAACTGCATTAGACAGGTCTTTGAGTTGACTTTTTTTATTTATTCTATTTAATTCATCTGAGAAAATGTATTCACATTGCTAATAGCACTTTTTGAAAGAGTATTAAAGACTTGCTTTTGAATAATCTTACATGTTTCATGAACTTGTATAAATATCATCTGCTCATTCACAGGTTGGGCATCCATGCACTTAAATGGGCAAGTTTCCACACGTGAATTAAAATATAAAATTTGATACAAAGTGAAATGAACTTAAAAATTCCAGTCTGTGGCTTAAAGAAATTATTTTGGAATGCTATATCTAATGATGTTGTCAGTGTTCAAAATACATGAATTTAATTTTCTTTTATAATTTTTCCTTACAAAACAATTTGTGAGTCGTAACACATTCAGTCTTGTTGCATTGTAGTCATACTTGTTTTCTCATTTTCATTTTGATGCCATCATCTAGCCTGATCCCTCATCAAATCGCTCTTACTATTCCACAAAGGCAAACCTACCCTTAAAAGCCACAATGGAGGATAGTTAAAAATATGTAATTAAGATTCTGAAGTTAATTCCAAAGATGAATTCCAAAAATGTTGTGAGCAACCACAACAAAGTACATAGCCTCCTTTTATTTCTTTGAAAGGGCATAGATTCATTTGTAAATATAAATTCTGTACATTCGTTATGAGTTCTATTGCTCAATGGTCACATTTTATATATCTATTAGAGACATGGTATGACACCTAACTTAATTCATTGTTTACATATTGAAATACAAGGCCATTCATTTGTCCCTACGATCGTGAACACTAGTGTCAAATGTTTGATAAATGGACACTTACTTAATTTGCGAGTAGGAGGATCTAGGTAAGATTCAGTATTCAAAAATCTTGAGAAGCTAAACATCACTCACAAGTTACAAAATGAAAATGTAGTAGGGCTTAAAGTCAAATTCACAAGCACAAGTTAGGGGAGGTCATAGTAGATAGCAATTTGATAAAAAAGAAAAGAAAAAAAGAACTGTGGGTTTTAGTGCCTCAAAAACTCAACTTGGTATAAGTGAATAATTTGATTTTGTAGCACCCTCCCTCAAAAATAAAAAGAATCGAAAAGCAACACTTCTAGCATCTAATGTGATGTTAGCCTTAAATAAGAGAGGTATTTTTGTCCAGGAATGGATAGATTATCATACTGGTGTCCTCTGCCTTGGCCATATGTGAAATACTGTATTTAGATCCAACGGATGCTTTGTAATCAGGTCATTGATAGGCATTAGCAAATTCAGAGGAAAATAACTAAGATAATGAAGCAATGCTATCTAAGGATCAGATGAAGAAACTAAAGATATTTCTACCTCCTAAAAAGAAATCTTCATAGGGAGCATTATAGCATTAGATCCATCTTTAAGATGTTGAAGGGTCATCATCAGGAAGAAGGATGAGATTTGTTCTGTGTGACCCTAAAATGAAGAATTAGGAAAAAGAGATAGAGAAGGAAAAGAAGTTAAAGCAGTCTTGTTGTGAGAAGAAAACACCTTGCTCACAATTAGAGATTCCCCCATGATGGAGGCCTTTAAGCAAATCCTAGGTGACCATTTGTCAAGTAGGTTTTAGAAATGATTGTTTTAGATCCAAATAAGTTGGATTAGGTGATTTTTGAGGTCCCTTCAGTTTTGACATTCTGCCTTTTCCTTGCCATGAAAATGCACAAAGGGAGAATCTGAAGGTCAGAAAAAATAGAGCCAGGATTCTCTATCTTTTGGTGGGGATAGTCAATGTGAGGAGCAGCTAGGTGGTGTAGTGGATGGAGTGCTGGTCCTGGAGTCAGGGAGACTCATCTTCTGGAGTTCAACTCTGGCCTCAGACACTTGCCAGTAGTGTGACCTTGAGTAAGTCACCTAATCCTGTTTGCTTCAGTTTCCTCTCTGTAAAATGAACTGGAGAAGAAAATGGCAAACCACTCCAGTCTTACTTCTAAGATAACCACAAAGGGTCATGAGGGGTCAAACAATTGAAAACAATTGAATAACCATGCAATTAATTTAGAATTATATCTTTTGAAATGCATAAAAAGAACAGAGACTCAAGTTTAAGACTTTATTAAAGATA
This sequence comes from Notamacropus eugenii, assembly GCF_028372415.1. Taxonomy (NCBI): domain Eukaryota; kingdom Metazoa; phylum Chordata; class Mammalia; order Diprotodontia; family Macropodidae; genus Notamacropus; species Notamacropus eugenii. The sequence goes on from NC_092872.1 coordinate 157,350,765, forward strand.
TTATAAGCAAGATTTTCATCTGCTAGGGGTGCAGTGGCCGAAGTCCTAGAACTGGTGCTGGGAAAAGTTGTGTTCAAATCCTGCTTCAGACAATTACTAGTTGTTTGAAGATGGGCAAGTCAATCTCCCGGCCTTAATTTCCTCTTCTATAAAATGGGATTAATAATAGTACTTACTTCACAGGGTTGTTATAAGGATCCACAAAATAATGTATATCAAACACTCTGGAAATCAGGCAGCATTACATAAATGTTATCTTTTATCATTATTTCTCTGAATATAGGTAAAGACAACAGGGTGTATTTCTGAGATGGCGACCCCCTCCTCCCCCACTATCCATAGACATTAATTTCAAAGGTGGACAGCACCAGGAGAGATACCGTTTGCCAGCACATCATACCTCTAAGTTTTATCTTATGTTAATGTCATTGTGCATACTTGGAAAATCAAAGATTGATTCTTAATAGAAAAAATAAGCAAAACTGGTTCCTAAATCAATCTTTTCATTCTTAGCCTGTTGCTCTATTTACTGCTATTTATCATTTTTCCAGTATATGAAGTTTCAGGTCTGAAACACAACATAAAGAGAAACACTAATAGCTACTTTCCTTCTTTCTATTGTGATAGTTGGATTCAGTAATTTGGGGGCTGCATCAGCAGCAGATCCCTGAGAAGCTACATTAAGGTTTCTATGACAACAGAGTAATCCACAGGTGGGAGGTGATGGGGCACCCATGACACTGGAGTTATATTTTGCAAGATTGTTATCACTGCTCCGTTTACTGGCATGAATTGTGTGCATCAAAAATCATAACAAACTTGGATAGAAATGTACCCCAAGCTGGGCTAATTGCTGAACTAGGAGCTTGTTTACCAACAGCAATCGAACATTTGGAGGCACGTTTACAAGGTCAGTTTATCATGATCTACTCCACTTGGTGTCAGATGTGCTATTATTAAAAACACTGAAGTCCCTTGCTTATGGGAGTCAGGAAACTCAAACAGCTTTTCCTGAATTTTATAATTTGTGAGAATGTGGGCATAAGGGGTTGTGTGAATTTCTCCCCAATGGGATCTGCAGCCCATACAGATCAATCACCTTTATTTATCTGAGGGCCTGACACAGCCCCAGAAGAGGCCATGCAAGTTTCCTGCCAATATGACTTGGGAGGTTGAAGCTATTTCCTGGCCCCTTTGTACTCACAGCCTCTGCACTCCAGCTGCCATCGAGAGGACCAATTAGTGCCACTAGTGGTTTGCATCATGTGGACACTTGTCAACAAGCAAATAGGACCATGACCTCCAAATTGTTTAGCAAAGGCTCCTTAATGGCTGTCAGGTTGGAGCCATTTGTGAACGCATAGTGTCAAAATGGGGAGGGGGGAATGGGGAAGCTGAAGTCATTTTATTGCTTTACTTGTCAAGATCTGACTAAGCTTAAAAACTGAAATACCATAAATGACCCAGATTTTTGGTGATTTGGGACTATAAGAACAGGTTTGAGTCTCTAACATCTGTGCCCATTTCAACATGCTCTCAGTTAATATATAGGCATATTCAACATGTATTGAGCACTTGAATTTCCCCAGCACTAGCATCATGCTGTGGATGACAAATATATATGCACATGTACATATGTATTCATAATGCTTATATATATACACACATACAATACACACATACTCTTGTGTGCATGTTTATACATATTTTCACATGAGCATGCACATATGAATGCACACATTTGAACACGTTTCATGCTATAAGGAACTCCCTAGATGTACAAAGCACATTGATAACTTTTCTACAGTTTATAACCTTAGAGAATTACCAGTGTAGGTTTAAATTATTTCTTCAGGATTACAAGGCTGGTATGTGTCAGAGGTAAACCTTATATCCAGAGCTGCCTGGCCAGCTATCTAGCACTATGTCTTCCTCTGCTTGTGTGTATGTACATCTCAGTATCTATGCATACATATAGGCATAAATGTGTTCATATGAGTGTATTCACTCTTTACAGAGAAACAATGACATTGAGTCACCTGGACACAAGAGAAGAGTATATTTGTTGCCCCTGAGTTTAGATTAATAATCAGCCTAAGCCATTAACCCACACTGCTTTTTCAGTTCCTTTCTAGGGTAAAAGAGGAAATCTCATTAGAATGCAAAGGCTGGGCTAATAGCTGGTCTGTGTTCTTCCTTTCCAAGTGGACCTGGCTATTTTCATTAATAGGGCAAACAAGGGCATGATTACCTGAATTACCTACACAGTTTCAGCCTTTGACACAGACAAATGGGATTCTGCTCTGCACAGAGAACATACCATTTTGGAGGAATTGTATTTTGTGGCCAGCATCTGTGTCCTATTAAAACGAAGTTAGTTTTTAAGAAAAGGAACCAGGATAAACATAAACTTTGGTGGCCTTGGTGTGGCAGATAGAAGTCTTATCTTCAATGTTACATAGGGATCACATGGTATAACTTCTTCTTTTTACATTTCAATAGGGAGAAGTGTCATGGTTCACACTTTCTTCTCAAGAAACAGTTGAACATGTGCTTTCATTAAACATTAGGCGTGGCCTGTCTATTTCTCTGCATCTAGAAATATACAGATTGACAGCATAGTCTGTCCTTTCCCTGGTTTATATCAGCTTTGTCCTTAGGGTTAGCTTTTACCCCTCTCTCTTTCTGGTCCTCAAACCCTTTGGGCTTTCTGCAGAATTAATTGTGTGCAGCTGGGGATGTCTTTTCCTCCCCCCAAATGAGACAAAGGAACATTGGCTTCTTCCATAATTTCAAAGTCTTCTCATCTCTTCTCTTTGGGTTTGTGGTTATCCTGACCACATCATTTCTGACCATGCCCACAAATTACCTTAGTGACCTCCAACATCCTAGAGATTAACTTTTAGTCTGTTCTGAATTTTTCCTTAGCTTTGAAAATAGTTATATTCATTTAAGCCAGAATACTTAAAATCTCTTCCATTTTTGACACCACATGCTGAGGAAGGTCCACATTTCTAACAATCTTTGCTTCTTTTAGGCAGTGATCTCCAATGGCATTTAAAAGATTACCTTTTCTTTGTCATAAATTGCTATTATAGGCAGTGATTTGATATTGAGCTTTCTTTGTCATAGTAGTTACCAACATATCTAAATATCCTATTTATTTTTTCTTTATCTTAAAGTAGAAGAGCAACTTTTTTGGCTAAAGTTTCTCCTTTCTTAAATTTGCTCCCCTAAATAATGAAGAGTATGAAGAATTTTGTTTTATTTGTGAAGTATCGGTACTACTGTATATTACAAGGCCTATGTAGCTTGCAAGTTCACAACACCAAGTATTTAGCAAATGTGGAATAAACTCAATTAAGTATTAATTTCTTATGGGATTCTAAAGCATATAGGAGAACTCATACAAGTGATAATGGAAACTCCATTTTATAACTAATTTTGTTTGCATTTCTAATATTGTTACCTAGCATTTTAATTACTCTGATTATATGCTTAAAAAAGTTTTGTTTTATTTTGTATGTAGTGGGTAGGAGGGGCTTGGTAATCAAAGGAAAAGGAATGTAGTGAAGTAGAAGAGAGGACAAAGGGATTTTGAAAAGAGAGTTAAATCACTTTTTCTCACCAATTTGTGGAGCTCAATAAGAACTTCAACAACAAAATCCGTCAATCCATTTACTGGACAAGTACTAACTTTCTCTTATGAGCTATGGGAGTTAGAGACTCAAGATGGCAGAGTTGGCAGCAGCAGAACAGCCAAACTCTCATTCAACTATCTCAGCAAAAATGGGAGGGGAGAGGACACTAAACGAAGTAGTTATGAAGAAATGTAAAGAGAAAACAGCAAGTGTGCTTTTCTAGCTCAGGTCATACAAAGAGGCAATCAGAAACCTAAAGACACTAGTGAAAGGGCCAGTTGAGAAAAGTAGTAGCCTCCCAGTAGTTTGATCAGAGTTGAGCTGGGAAACGTGGAGCCTACTACTATATACCTTGGTAGAAAAAAAATCTAAAGACACATGCTCGAAAAGTAAACAGCTTAATGGCTTGAGCTGATTCTGAGGTCCTTGAATAAGTACTCAGTTACTGAAGGGAGTATTGGAAGGATTTGAGATAGTACAAATCAGGCACAAATAAGGCCCAACTATTCTTTTGAGAAGTTTATAAATTCAAACAAAATGAGAATAAACAACTTATTAGTATAGGAGATGGCAAACATTATGCAAGTGATACTCAAATTTAGGACTGACTAAACACAAAAGAAATAGTAAAACAAAAGCAACAGATTGGGAAAATATAGAAAAGAGGAAGTATATATCCTATGTGAATGAAAAACATGATAAAAGAGAGATAATTTTTAAATTATTTTTTAATATTAATTTTATTTGTTTTCAGTGTTCTACAGTCACTATCATATAGCTTAAACTATTTTTACCCTCCCTCCTCCCTACCTCTCCCTTCCTTCCCTGTGACGGCATACAATTTTATACACATTCTATACATACATTCTTATTAAATACATTTTCACTATAGTCATGCTGTGTAGAAGAATTAAAATGAATGGGAGAATTCATATAATAAACCAAAACATAGTACAAAATAAAATGATCTGTTATATTCTGTGATTGAATTCCAAAGTTCTTTCTCTGGGTATGGAAAGCATTTTGACTTAAAAGACCCTTGGAAATTTTTTTCAAATCCTTGTATTGCAATGAAGTTCCAAGTCTATCAGAAAAACCTCTCACATACTATGGTCATTGCTGTGCACAAAGTTCTCCTGGTTCTGCTCCTTTTGCTCAGCATCAGATGATATAAGTCATTCCAGGTCTTTCTGATTTTTTTTGTTCATCATTTCTTAGAGCACAATAGTATTCCTTTACATTCATATACCATAGTTTATTCAGCCATTCCCCAATTGATGGGCATCTCCTTGATTTCCAGTTTTTGGCCACCACAAAGAGTGCTGCTATAAATATTTTTGTACATGTGGGACCCTTTCCCATTTTTATGATGTCTTGGGGATACAGTCCTAGAAGCGGTATTGCTGGGTCAAAAGGTATGCACATTTTTGTAGCCCTTTGGGCATAGTTCCAGATTGCTCTCCAGAATGGTTGGATGAGCTCACAGCTCCACCAACAATGAATTAGTGTTCCAACTCTGCCAATTCTTTTCCAGCATTTATCATCTAACTGTTCTGTCATGTTACCAATCTGATAGGTATGATGTATTATCTCAGAGTTGTTTTGATTTGCATCTTTAATCAATAGCAATAGAGCATTTTTTTCATATGATTATAGATACCTTTAATTTTTTCCTCTAAAAACTGCCTGTTCATATCCTTTGACCATTCATCAATTGGGGAATGACTTGTATTCTTGTACATTTGACCCAGTTCTCTATATATTTTAGAAATGAGATCTTTATCAGAGATACTAGTTGCAAAAATTCCCAGTTTTCTGCATCCCTCCTAAACTTGGTTGCATTGGGTTTGGTTGTGCAAAAACTTTTCAGTTTAATTTAATCAAAATTATCCATTTTGAACTTCATAATGTTTTCTATCTTTTGTTTACTCAAAAATTCTTCCCTTCTCCATATATCTGATAAATACACTAATTCTTGCTCCACTAATTTGTTTATAGTATCAATCTTTATACCTAGATCATGTACCCATTTGGACTTTATTCTTGTGTATGGTGTCAGGAATTGGTCTATGCCTAGTTTCTGCCACACAGGAGAGATAATTTAACAATCACAGAGCTATCTGAAAATAAAGACATATTTTCATGAAAGAAAACTTCCTCAAGCTATTAAAACCAGGTGGCAAAGTGATAGTAGAATGTTCCAGTTATAAGAAGTCTTATAATAAAAACTTTCAGCAGTGACATAACCAAAATCCACAACTTATATGACAAAGAGATAGTACTTCAGTAGTTCAAGTTTCTGGAAAGAAACTGATCAAAAATTCAAGAACCCATAGGCAGGATCACAGAAGATTTAGCAACTATCACAATAAAAGACAGCAGAGTGTGGAATATGATGATCCAAAAAACAAAAGATGAAAGTTTATTGCTGATAGCAACCAACCTGGTAAAAACTGAGTACAATCCTTTAATGGAAAAATAAATCCTTAATGAAATAGAGGAGTCTCCAAAAATTCCTGATGAAAAGCCAGAGGAAAATAGAAATTTTGAAAAACAAGCACAGGGTTCACTCTGAATTGGAGGTAAATACATTTAAAGTCTACTATTTTAATCTGATGAAAGTATAATTATTTCCATTTAAAATACTTGAGAATCATAGACTGAACAGTTTTGTCTTTATTTAGATCTTATATACACTGATAACTGCAGAGAGCTTTATGTGCATCTTGAAAAATGCCCACATTTTCAAACAATGGACCAAATATAGTTGAAGGACCTGGAATCTAAAATCAATAATTCTTTAAATGACGTGTGGTTGTCCTGGAGCTATTTTTTAACAGAAGGTCTAAAATAGCTTGAAAACTAGTCTTCAAAATGAATTTTAGTTGTACTTGTTCTTATTTGATCACTAGAGAGTCAGAAGTGATCAGTGTTTGTGGAACCTCAGAGCATGACAATTTCAAGACCAAAAAAACTATCATTTAGAATTAATTTAAAATATGCTTCTGTATCTCTCAACAAAAGGTTTAGGTGATCCTTAGATACTTTACATCCAGGTTCCTTTCTTTCTTAGAAATATAGGTTCTAGAAGTCATCCTTCTCTGGAATAAATCTGTTTCAACACATTAAAAATTAGTGTATCTACCTTCTATGATTATTTTCTTCGAAACATCAGTATATGTAGCTACACTGATCCCATCCTCATTAGTTTTGGCCATTTCTCTTCTGGTAATTTTATTTATTTTATTTTTTTAACTTTGTTATATGTTAAATTTTAATAAACAAAAATTCTTTAACATAAACTGTTTCATCTTATTATTTGTTTGTTTTTTAATTTATTTATTTAACTTTTAACATTTATTTTCACAAAATTTTGGGTTCCAAATTTTCTCCCCAATTCTCCCCTCCCCCCACCACAAAACACAGAGCATTCTAATTGCCCCTATCACCAATCTGTCCTCTCTTCTAACATCCCTTCCTTTCTTTAGCCCCATCTTCTCTTTTGTCCTGTAAGGCAAGATAACTTTCTGTACCCCATTACCTGTATTTCTTATTGCCTAGTTGCAAGAACAATACTCAACAGTTGCTCCTAAAACTTTGACTTTCAACTTCTCTTCATCCCTCCCTCTCCACCCATTCCCTTTGGGAAGGTATGCAATTCAATATGGGCCATATCTATGCAGTTTTGCAAATGACTCCCATAATAGTCATGTTATGTAAGACTGACCATATTTCCCTCCATCCTATCCTGCTCCCCATTGCTTCTATTCTCTCTTTTGATCCTGTCCCTCCCCAAGAGTGTTGACTTCAAATTGCTTCCTCCTCCCACTACCCTCCCTTCCATCATGCCCCCCACCCTGCTTATCCCCTTCTCCCCTACTTTCCTGTATTGTAAGACAGGTTTTCATAACAAAAGGAGTGTACATTTTATTCCTTCCTTTAGTCAAATGTGATGAGAGTAAGCTTCATATTTTTTCTCTCATCTCCCAGCTTTTTCCCTCCACTGAAAAGTCTTTTACTTGCCTCTTTTAGCAAGATATTGACCTGATTTTCATACTTTTCTTGCATCTCTTTCATTTCTCTTTCCAGTTTTTCCTCCAGGTGTCTTACTTCATTTTCAAAATCCTTTTTGAGCTCTTCAATGGCCTGAGACCATTGAATATTTATTTTGGATGTTTGGGATACAGAAGCCTTGACTTTTATGTCTTTACCTGATGGTAAGCATTGTTCTTCCTCATCCAAAAGGATGGGAGGAGACATCTATTCACCAAGAAAGTAACCTCCTATGGTCTTATTTTTTTTCCCTTTTTTGGGCATTTTCCCAATCAGTTACTTGACTTTTGGGTCCTTTGTCAAGATTAGGGTATACTCTGGGAATCTGTAAAAATCTCAGTTCCTCCAAGGTGGCACAATCAAGTGTGTACTGGTCTGGGCACAGGAAGGGATTTTTGTGCCCAGAATCTTTGCAGAGTTTCCTCTCCACAGCCACCTGGCCTCCAGTTCCACCAAGTCAGCATTGGGGGGCTGGAATTCAGTCAAGCTGTGGGGGGCAGGGCCACCAATCTTCCTCAGGGCCTCTACACAGGGCAGAGGCAAGAATCAACTCCTCGGTGCCCCCAGGGGTTTTTATGATCCAACAGTGGTCTCAGGCTGCCATGAAAACTGCTGCCTACCTGTTGTGTCCTCTGCAGCCACTGCCTGAGGCCAGAGTTTTGGGAAGGCCCTTCTCCCTTCCCAGCCAGCTGAAAAACCCCTCTCACTGACCTTTGGCACCTGTGAGTTGAGGGATCTGAGAACCCGCTGCTGTGACTGGAGATTCTCCTCCCGAGGTGTCCTCCTCCCAGAGTCACGTCATGTGGCCAAGGCTAGGCTGGGCTCTGCTATGCGTCTAGTGCAACAGATGTTTCCCATGGGCTTTTCAGGTCCCCCTGGGGTGGAAATCTCCTCCACTCTGTTGTTCTCCACTTCTGCTGCTCCAGAATTTGTTGAGAGTTCCTCTCTACAGGTATTTTATGGGTTGTGTGGGGAGACTCTGCATATGTCTGTCTTTCTAGTCCACCATCTTGGCTCTGGCCCCTTTATTTTTTATTTAATCTCATTATATGATCCTCTTTTTGTTCTTTCTATGTATCAAAATGTTCATATTTGCTAAGTTCATAACAATTAAAATTATAGTGATTATATAAAATAGTATATATTCATATTTGCTAAATTCATAATAATTAAAATTATAATAATTATATAATACATTAGAATTTAATATTATAAAATGGTATGTAATATTATAAAATAATAATAATTAAAATTTTAAAAAATACATTGAGGACAGAAACCATTTCATCTTTTATACTTGTCTTCCTTGTCAATAGTTCTTTTGTTCGTAGATGTTTAATAAGAATTTGTTGTTTTTTTTATTTTTCATTTTTAACACAGCTCATGTCACATAAAATAATTCCAACTTTTGGTCAGGTGATACTTCTTTTAAAGCATTTGCAATATAGACCACAAACTAATTTTTTTTTTAACATTAACCAACTGAGACACAAATAATAACTATGTATGTTAACTTCATAAGCCCTTGACCTAATTGTCTCCACCCTATTACTAAGAAGTAAAGAACCCTAACTTATTGTTGTTGATCTAAAGTTCCAAGCCCAATAGCTTAATTTTAAACTTAACCTCGGATGTTCCCCTACCAACAATCTATAATTTAATACATCTGCTATTAAGCTTACAAACCTTTTGACTATGGGAAATTGCTACTAAGAGTAGGGACATTGCAGGAAAACAATGTCTCCCCAACTTCATGTCAGTTCCAGGCAGAAGTAGATTGTCAACTTGTATTCAGTGAAGTTTAAAGTCTGCCAGATGCCAGTGGGGAAATTGAGTCAGGAGAATCCTACCTCAACCCAGGCTGAACAGCTGCTTTCCCACCCTTCACATGAGATCATCTTTTTCAGTTCATTCCAACATCTCACAGGCTTACAGGCATCATGGATTGGAGGCTCAGACTGCCTTTCTTGCTATCCATACCTGAAGTTAGACTTTTCATGCTTCTCTTGATTCTTGTGTTTGAAAGTGAAATTTTCTTTTCGGTTCTGGTCTTTTCATCATGAATGTTTGAAAGTCCTCTATATTGTTGAATGACCATTTATTCCCTTGAAGTGTTATACTCATTTTTGTTGGGTAGGAGATTCTTGGTTTTAATCCCAGTTCTTTTGACTTCTGGAATATCCTATTTCAAGCCCTTTGATAGCTTAATGCTGAAGCTGCCAGATCCTGTGTTATCCTGATTATATTTCCACAATGCATGAATTGTTTCTTTCTAGCTGCTTACAGTATTTTCTCCTTGACCTGGGAACTCTGAAATTTGGCCACAATATTCCTAGGAGTTTCTCTTTTCGGGCCTCTCTCAGGAGGTGATCAGTGGATTCTTTCAATATTTATTTTGCCCTCTGGTTCTAGAATATCAGGACAGTTTTCCTTGATAATTTCATGGAAGATAATGTCTAGGCTTTTTTTTTTATCATGGCTTTCAGGTAGTCCCATAATTTTTAAATTGTCTCTCCTGGATCTATTTTCCAGGTCAGTTGTTTTTCCAATGAGATGTTTCACATTATCTTCTATTTTTTCAAATTTTTGGTTTTGTTTTTTAACTGCTTGGCTTATCTCATAGTCATTCATTTCCCTGAACTCAATTCTCTCTTTCAGAGAACTGTTTTGTTCAGTGAGCTTTTGAACCTTCTCCTCCATTTGGCTAATTCTGCTTTTTAAAACCTCCTTCTCCTCATTGGCTTCTTGGACCTCTTTTTCTTATTGAGATCACCTTTTTTTTTTTAAAGGTATCATTTTCCTCAGCATTTTTTTGGTTCTCCTTTAGCAAGCTGCTAGCATGCTTTTCAAACTATTCCATTGCCTCACCTCAGTTTAAGTTTACTTTGGAGGCCCTGGAGGCAGGGGTCTTAATTAAACTTTTTCTTCCACATCTGAAAGGGTGGGAGGAGACACCTGTTCACCAAGAAGGTAACTTTCTATGGTCTTATTTTCTTTCCCCTTTTTTGGGCATTTTCCCAGTCAGTTACTTGACTTCTGAATCCTTTGTCAAGAGATGAGACTCAGCTCTTCAGTTCCCCAGGGCTTTGGGTGGGGATGGGGCCATCATTTAGGGCTGAGGTTTAGATCAGCTGTTCCCTACTGCCAGAGGCTTTAAGCTGAGCTGCCTAGACAATGGACCCAGGTTGATTCTGGGCCACTGTAACTGCCTGCTGTTTCCTGCTGCAACCTCTGCCATTTCTAGGGGCTATTGCTATAGGAACCCCTTCCCCTCTTGCCCAACTGGGAAAGCCCTCCCACACTGACCTTTGTAGCTTTATTTGTCACTTGTGGGTTGGGGTATCTGGGATCCTCCCTGCTGGGGATTCCGCCCTGGAGGCCTGTTCCATTCCTGTTCCCCGCCATGCCACGTGGCCTGGGCAGCTTCTCATGTGATAGACCTTTCCTGTCAACCTTCCAGGTTACCTTTGGCTGGAAACTTCTTTCCCTCTGTTGTTCTATGGCTTCTGTTGCTCCCAACTTTGTTGAGAGTCATTTTTTACAGGTATTTTGTGGGCTGTGGAAGAAGTGCTAGAGTATATGCCTCTTTCTACTCCTCCATCTTGGCTCTGCCCCTTCTCTGTTAATTTTAACATTAGGCAAATGACCTTGAATTTTAAAGCATTTGAACCAACCATTGGAGTAAAAGTTTCTCCACTATCTACTTCATTTCTATTTTCTTTCCCTGCCTTAAATAAAATTTTGTCTATAAGGCTTCTCTGCTAAGAACAATACAATTCTCATTGCAATCTTTAATTTACATAGCTAAAAACGCTCCATATAAATATTTGTAACATGTCTATTCCTTGTTATTGCCAAAGTTGAAAGAATTTTGCCCTTTTATTTTGCCTGTGTTTTATATTTAATACCTTATATTCAGCCATCCTGATATCATATTTTAGATTTAAAATAATCACATTCATGCCAGTAAATTACATCAAATTTTTGCCTAAATATAATTTTTAAAAAATCCTTTTTTTTGTGCTTGTAGTGTTTCCAACTGAAATATTCTAACTTTTTTCCATTTTATTGATACTTTTTTTTAAAAAGTGTAGCTTTTGGTAATGTGGCACACAGCAGAGCAGTAATCCACATGTGACAGACAAATGCATGCTGACAAAGTTAAAACACTATGCTGGATCATGAACATTGCTTTAGTTGAATTTGACTGATATTAAATCGAAATTGGTATCATTTTCTAATTTGTAATAAACTGACTTTTGCATTATTTCAATTGACATTAATCTTGACCTAATTTTAAATCACCAGCACTGAACACATTCTTTTTTAAATTCATTCATTTCATTCATTTTTCCCCATTCCATTCTTTGTAAAGAAGAGGAGATGCAATAAGTGGAATAGGAATGAGAGGATAAGGTGGAGTTAAATAAAGAATTTCTGATCGTAATTATCATCATGAATGTGATGAACTCATTCCTCTGCCCCACAAATGGGCATGTTGTTGTGGAATTACACAGTAAGGTGTTTATAACAAATACACTTGAAGCACAAAGATTTACACAGAATTTAAATAAGGTGGTTATGAGAAGTTATTATGGTTCAAGTGACCTAAAAATATTAGGAATATTCCTGGAGATCAGGGTATCAGACAAGACAATAGTAGAAAGAGACAAATAGGGAAATTACATCCTGCTGAAAAGTGAAATAGAAAAATAGTTAACAAAAACTTTTTTTCTTTAAGCATTAAAATGTATAACTTCTAAATATTTAGAAAAAAATGTAGTAGATTTATAAGGGAGATAGATGAAAACTATAATAATAAGGCACCCCAGTTTGAACTTTTCACAGCAAAACAGATCCAATAAAGTAACCAAAAAGGGGCTTGAATAGAAGTTGTTAAATTGAGATATGTTGTTTATTTGGTGATTACTCAATGGAAATATAAAGGAGTGTATATATTTCTCATTTGTGCATGGCAACTGCATTGACCTTGTATTAGGACATAAAAACCTCACAAACAAAAGCAGAAACATCATATAAAATCTTTAACAACCCATAATATGATTAAAATATATGTTCAGAAACTGAACTTTAAAGAAATGGTGATGTTAATTGGACATGGAATACGCTGTAGAGCTCAGACCATAAGGGCAGCACTCAATATTATGCTGAATCGTATAACTTTGAGATCAGAGAAAGCCCAAACTGTTCCTGAGATCATTGAAAAATACAATATTCAATAATATGAGAAAGCAGAAATAAAACCCTAGAGACTAAAAGGAAAGAATATAGGACAAGTGAGCCAGACATCACATCCTGATGTACACAGAATCTTGATCTATCTCAAAAACTAAAGTTAGGAAGCAAAGTTAGAATAATGAAGAAATCAAAAGGCACTTTACCATAGAGTTATATTATGATAAATCATCTGAAAATAGACACCCAGAAGAACAAAATCACCCCAAACTATCTAAAAGAAAGGCCACAAAGATAAGCATAGTTTGGACAGAAATTCATCCAGAATTCCTGGAAGAAATGAAGCAAAGAATATTTTTAAACAGCTAAAACGGTTTGTTTTGTTTTGTTTTTTGCAGATGAAAGTAATGTGATTGAGTAATGATTTGTAACAGAAATTAGAGCTGTTGAACAAAGAATTGGAAAAAGAATGAACAGCTTCTCGTAAGATGTACAAAACATGAACCAAGCAACATACTCCTTGAAAATTAGAACAGACCAAGTAGAGGTTAATGGCTCTAAGAAAAAAGAAATATTAAAATAGTTAAAAGACTGAGAAAAAATGGAAAACGTTGTGAACCATCTCACAACAAAAATACATGATCTGGAAAACAGATCAAGGAAAGATTAAATTATCATTGGATTAACTGAAAGCTATCATCATGAAAAGAGTCAACTCATAATATTTCAATAAATTATAAAAGAAAGCTTCCCACATCACTTAGAATCAGAGGACAAGTAGAAAATAGAAGTAATTAATCACATCCTAAAATATTCTCTAAATGAAAACTCTCAGGAACCTTCTAGCCAAAACTCAAAGGTGTCAGCTAAAAACAAACAAATGAACAACCAATCAGAAAGAAGGAATAAAAATCCTGTGGGGGTCATTGTCAAAATCACACTAGATTTAGCAGCCTTCATATGATAGAACAAGTAGTTTGGAATATGACATTCCACATGACAAAAATACAGATTTACAAGCAAGAATAATTCACCAAACAAAACAGAGTATAATCCCTTAAGGGAAAAATTGATCTTTAATGAAACAGAGGAATCCAAAGCATTCGAGTTTAAACGACTAGAGTTAGTAGAAACTCTAAAACAAGAGCCTAGATAAAAATGAAAATGTAAATATGAGGGAATAACCACAAGTGACTAAATAGGGACAAATTACTAGCATTATAATATCAGGATGTGATATATATATTTCCACCCTGAGAACTTCACTATCAAGAATGATCATAGAGGAAGTCAAATGAGATATAGGAATTGGGAAAATATTTAATGTTTTGATGATTTTAGAAGAGAGGAATATAGCAGAAAGGAAATATACAATGAAGAAAAGCAATAAGGAGAGGAGAAATCAGATAAATTATCTCACAAATTCAAAACTATACAAACAGGGAGGAAGGTAATGGAAAAGTTAATGACACTTTGACCTAACTCTATAAAGTATTTAGATGCACTGGATGGCATCTAAATAGTGAAAAAATGTAGCATAGGAAGAAATAGAAAGTAAAACTAGAATAGTGGAAGAACTGACTGTACTCCTTTTAGACCTAGACAATTTTAATAAAAACTAAATATGAAAGATGAGGACTTGAATAGAATTTTTGAAGAGTTATATATGAAAGATCTCTGGAGATTATCAAAATTTATTAAAAAGGAATATGCACATTCTTAGAGAAAAATGGCACCTTTACAACTGAGCATGTATTACAACATAAAAATCTTACAAACAAATGCAGAGAAGGATAGTTATTTGACATATCTTTTATTGACTGTAATTGAATAAAAATATATTCAATAAAGGATCACTTAGGAAACTTACAATTGTTTTAGATTTATAAGTTAATCCTAAACAAGAGATGGATGAAAGAATAAATAACAGATACAATAGATAAATAATTTATGATCATGTTAAAAATAAGACAACATACCAAAAGTTTAAGGATGTAGCATGAAAGAGTAAAGTGATTAATTAATTGATAATGTAAGTAAAATCATCCTAAAAACTAACAAATTAAAATCTTACTTAATCTGTAATGAAGGATAGAATAGAATCCTGAAAATCAAAGAAGATATTAACAAAATTGAAACTGAAGCAAAGAAAGCAAAAATAAATCAATAAATAGGACTGACAAGTTTTTTAAAACACAAAATACAGAAAAATCATTAGATGTTTTGATTTAACAAGAGAAAGAGAAATCAAAATTGCCTATTCAAAATGAATTTGGGATCCCTTTTGGGAGGTGAAGGGTGCATTCTTTCAATGACTATTTTGCCCTCTGGATCTAGCACTTTTGGGCAGTTTTCCTTGATGATTTCTTGGAAGATATTGTCCAGACTCTTTTTTTCATCGTAGCTTTGAGGCAGGACAATAATTCTCAAATTTTCTCTCCTGGATCTATTTTCCAGGTCAGTTGTTTTTCCAATTAGATATTTTACTTTTTATTCTATCTTTTCATTCTTTAGATTTTGTGTGACTGATTCTTTCTGTCTCATAGAGTCATTAGTTTCTACTTGCCCAATTCTAATTTTTATCAAATTGTTTTCTTCAGTTAACTTTTGCATCTCCTTTTCCACCTGTCCAATTTTTCCTTTTAAGGAGTTATTTTCTCCAGTTAATTTTTGTATTTCCTTTTCCATTTGTTCAGCTTTCCTTTTTAAAGAGATGTTCTCATCAGTGAATTCTTTTTTTATACTTTTAAAATCATTGGCCAGTTTTTCTTCTATTTCCTTCTTCAGCTGTTCCAGGAGAGCTGTTTGTGCATGTTAACAATTCATAGTCCCTTCTGAAGTGTCAAATGGAAGTACAGTCTCACTACTGACCTCTTTGGTATTTGTGTTTTGGTTTTTGTCCCCATAGAAAGATTTTATGGTTTCTTCGGGCTTGTTTTGCTTTTTCTTGTTCATGATGGTGATTATGTGTTGTGGCTTCTGGTTCTTTCAGTTAGACACTGCAGAACTTGGTGTTGATCTGACTTGTGTGAAAAAGCTAAGAGCAAGTGGCTTTTTATCTTTTTGTTTTGTGTTTCCTGGATCTGCTCTGGAGTTAGCTTGTTAAGTGTGGGGGAGGGGTTTTCTGGTCAGGGGAGATCTCCTCAGCTGAAATGAGGCAAAGGCAAGCTCAGGGGATGGTGATCCCAGCTGCTCTATTGTCTCCCCATTTCCCCTGGAGTGCTGTGGCATGCCTAGATCCTAGTGTGAGTTTTCACCACCGTGGGGCCCTTGTCCTTCCTGTTGGCCTCTGCCACAGTAGGAGGAATCCCCCTTAGCTGTTTTCCTAGCCTCAGGTGTTATGAGACTATTTGCCACCTCTGCTGTTCCTGCTGTTCCAGGATTTTTCTGGGGAAATATTTTATGGTTCTTTCAAGGTCATCAAGGGGGGAGGAGAGAGCATTTACTGATCACTCCACCATTCTGGCTTCTGGAGGTTCAAGTAGGTGATTTGTTGTGGGCTGAAAATCTCAGGAGCTGCTGTGGCTGATAGCTGTTGCTCAGCAGCTGTCACTCACTCAGCTCTGCTGATGTCTCACCAAAGTTCCACCTGATGCTGTCTCAGGTTTCCCTGGGGCCCTCCAGCTCTGCTGCACTGGACACTCTGCCCTGTGCACTGTCACCTACTCAAAATGAAAAAGGTAAATGAAAACAAAAAATGTAATTTCAAATCAAAGAAATAAAGAAAATTATTATAAACCATTGCTGTAATATGTCAATAAAACTGACAATTTAAATTAAACAAATGAATATTTACAAATGTATTATCTAAACCCAATTAAGAGAAAAAGAAATAGAAGACAACCCAATTACAGAAAAAGATGGACAAGCCATAAGTAAGTGCCTTGTGGGAGTGGGGTGGAGGTGCACATGTATGTATGTGGGTGTATCCTTAGACCAAATGGATTTACAATAAATTCTATGAAACAATTCAAGAAAATTAATTATAATATGTTGCATAAACTGCTGAACAACTTAGAAAGAGCTATCACATTCCTTCTATGACATAAATATTATTTTGCTCTTTAAACCAGGGAAAGTCTACATGATACAATTCATCTGGAAGAAGAAAAAAGTCAAGATTATCATGATAATCAATGAAAAAATATGTGGAGGTGGTCGAGCAGTGTCAGATTTCAAACTATATTACAAAGCACTAATCATCAAAACAATCTGGTACTAGCTATGAAAGAGTAGCAGATCAGTGGGATATATTAGGAACACATAACATAGTAGTAAATAACCATAATAACCTAGTGTTTGAGAAACCCAAGCATCCAAGTCTTTGGGGTAAAAACTCATCATTTGACAAAAATTACTAGAAAAACTAGGATGCATTTTGGAAGAAAGTAGGCACATACTAACATCTCATTCCATATCCTAAGATAAGGTCAAAATGGGTAGATGATTTAGAAATAAAAGGTAATATCATAAACAAATTTGAGGAGCATGGAAAAATGTACCTGTTTGATCTATGGATAAGAGATGAGCTTGTGAACAAATAAATTACAGGAAATGAAATGGATAACTTTGATCACATGAAGTTAAAAAGTTTTTGCACAAATGAAACTGATGCAGTCAAAAATGAGAAAGAAAACAAGAAACTGGAAATTTTTTTACAAGTTCCTATGATAAAGGCTTTGCTTGTCAAATAAATAGGCAACTGAGGGAATATTTTTAAAAATCAAAGCCATTCCTCAATTAATAAGTGCTCAGAGGATATGAACAGGCAGTTTCAGACAATAAAAGAAAAAAACTACCAACAGTTACATGATAAAAACCTTTAATTCACTACTGATTACTGAAATGTAAAACAACTCTGAGATACCACCTCACATCTATCATATTGAGTAATATGACAGAAAAAGAAAATGAGTGTTGGAGAGCATATGGTAAAATTAGGACACTAGTGCACTGTTGGTGGAATTGTAAACTAGTGCATCCATTCTGGAGAACAATTTGGAACTATACCTGAAGGGCTATAAAACTGTGCATACCTTTTCATAGCCAGCAATACCACTACAGCATCTGTGTCCCAAACAGATCAAAGGAAATGGAAAAGGACAAATTTCTACAAAAATGTTTATATCAGCTCTTTTTGTTGTGGTAAAAAATTGGGAATAGAAGAGATGTCCACCAATTCAGGAATTACAGAACAAGTTGTGTAATTGATAATTATGGGATACTATTGTACCAGAAGAAATAATGAGCAGGATATTTTCAGAAAAACTTGGGAAGGTTTATGTGAACTCATGAAAAGTAAGTAAATAGGACCAGGAAATCATTTTATTCAGTAATAGCAATTTTGTAAGAATAATCAACTGTGAAAGACTTAGCTACTTTCTAGGGGAGGGGAACCTGTGACTTCAAGGTCAATATGGCTTTCTAGGTCCTTAGGTTCAGCCTTGTGATCTTTTTATACCAAAATAAACTCTGAATGGTACATATCCTAGATATAAAGGGTAGCATCATAAACAAATTGGGGGAGCAAGAAAGGGGTTACTTTTTAAAACTATGAAGAGGAGAATAATTCATGATGAAACAGTGATAGAATCTACAGAAGATAAAATAAAATTTTTTTCCCAACTACACAAATACAAAAGTTTTTCCACAAACAAATCAATCTTGTTAAAATGAGAAGAGAAGCAAGTACCCAGGGAAAAATCTTAGCATTACATTTCTCTGGTATAGATCTCATTTCTAAGATATATAGGAAACATTTAAATTTACAAAAATACAACAATTTCTCAATTCATAAATTGTCAAAGTTTATGAAGGGCCACTTTTTAGAGGAAGAAATCAGAGCTATCAATAAGTATTTTAAAGTTTCTAAGTCACTAACAAATCTAAATCTAAATCAAGTCTAATCAAATATAAATCTAAACCATTAACAAATCACTAACAAAGACAAATGAAAGCAACTCTGGGGTTCTATCTCAGAATCAACAGACCAGCAAAGGTGATTTGGAAACAACAGCAACAGAAAATAACAAATGCTTCAGAGGCTGTGAGAAAAGAAGTGTATGCCCTTTTGGTGGAGTTGTGAACTAGTCTAGCCATTCTGAAAAACAAAATGATACTATGCCCCAAACATCATTAAACAGTGCATATCTTTCAGCCCAGTTATCTATCTATCTATTATCTATCTATCTATCTATCTATCTATCTATCTATCTATCTATCTATCTATCTATCTATCTATCTATCTATCTATTTATCTATCTATCTGTCTGTCTGTCTGTCTGTCTGTCTGTCCGTCCGTCCGTCCGTCCGTCCGTCCGTCCGTCCGTCCGTCTGTCTGTCTATCTATCTATCATCTATCTATCTATCATCTATTCACCCCAAAGAGATCACAGAAAGAGGAAACAAACCTACATGTAGAGAAATATTTATATTAACTCCTTTTGAGCTGGTAGAAAACAAATCAAGGAGTTGCTCATTAATGGAGGTATAAAGGCACTGATTTAAAATACCTATGAAATTAAAAAGGATGAATTGAGCATAATTAAGAAGAATTAAATGAGAATAATTGACACAAAGCAACAACATTGTAAAGAAAAACAGCTTCAAAGGCTTACAAATTATTGTCAAAACAATGAACAACCACAATTCCAGAAGACTCATAATGAAACGTTATCCACTTCCTGACAGAATAGACTCAGGGTGAAGGTTGAAATACATGTTTTTGGACATACTTAGAGTTCTACTATTTTGCTTGTTGCATTTTTTTCCAGCAAGATAAAGTCGAGATTTTATTAATTGAAAAAAAATAAATAAGATAGTTGAAAATTAATATTCATGATCATATGCAAACATCTTTTCGTGTTCTAATTATATATATATGTATATATATATATATGTATATATATATATATATATATATATATATATATATATGTTATTATTCAGTTGTTACAGTTGTGTCTGACTTTTTGTGACTCCATTTTGGTGTTTTCTTGGCAAAGATACGGGAGTGTTTTGCCATTTCCTTCTTCAGTTAATTTTACAGATGAGAAACCGAGGCAGACAGGATTAAGCGACTTACTTTCCCAGGGTCACACTGGTTGTAGGTATCTGAGGCTGTACTTGAACTCAGGAAGATGATCCTTCCTGACTCCAGGCCTGGAGCCCTATCCACTGTGTCACCTAGCTGATGCATGTGTGTGTATATATGTGCATCTATATACACATGCATGTATGTATAAATAGGCACTTATATGTGTATATATATATATACACATATGTGTATACACAAATACACTATTTTTATTTTGGTATTTGTTGAATGTTGAGTGGAAAAAAAGTTTTAAAAAGCTATTCAAGCTATAAGAGAAATACTCCATAGTTATGTATTTAAACATCAAATAATATCATTGAATTTTTACATAAATGTTCTAAATTATTGCCTCAGTGAACAGTTTTGTTTTACTTGTGGAGGCCTTGTGTTTTTATTATGCTTGCCATGACCTTTTCTTTCCATTCTCTTGCCTGCATCAAATAGCATACTAGTTATATTGGCATGCTTGTATTTCAATAGTTTCTCATACATTTAAATATGACAACTTTTTAAAAATTGAGGAAATTGGCCTTTAATCAATTAATCAACAAACATTTTAAATGCCTATTGTGTTACACCCTAGGGAAACAAAAGCTGAAAGAATCAGAGTCCTAGATCTTGAGTAGATTATATTCTACAGGAAGAAATAACATTTAGGCAAAAATATACCAATAAATATTTTAAATGGAATTCATCATATATCTCTAAAATCCCTCCTCATTCTCAGGTTTGTCTATTTCTGTCAAAGGCACAAGCAGTTTTCTAGTCATCCAAGTTTGCCACATCAGAGTCATCCTCAAGGATTTACTCATTTTCACCCTACATCTTCATCAGTTACTGTCTTTTCATTTCTAACTCCTCAGCATCTCTATAACTCATCCTTTTCTCTCCACTCATCCAATGATCACACTAATACAGGTTCTTCTCATTTCTTACCTGGACTATTGCAACATGTAGTTTTCCTAAGTCTTCTCCCTGCCTCTAATCTTCTCCCTTTCAAATACATCTTCTAAAATAGTGATACAGTTGATGAGGTACAAGCCCAAGCCAAGACCTTTTCCCCTTGTATCGGGAGGGCTTGTCACATTTGTCTGGGGCCCTGGAAAGTCTGGCCTTGGGTGGGGGTGGCTCCTTAGATTCCTCTTCCATTTTTCCCAACCTCGATACTCCTTATCTGATCAACATTTAGCATTCTCTTCCTTTGACCCTAGCATCCTTTTGATATTCTCGACTACTTGGCATTCTCTTGAAGTCCAAGTTACCCAGCCTGAGTTGTGGATTGTCTCGACTACTGGCCAGTCTCATCAGAATTCTCCCTAGGTTTGATCTAGCAAGACCATCCCTGGGACCTGAGACTATCTGGTGACACCTGGATGCTTCCTTCAGTGTTTTCTGTATTTAAGTTCCATCTTACCTCTGTGAAGGTGCTCAGATTCAATTTAGCTCTGACTCTGTTTAGCTGAGATTCTATCTGGCCTATTTGTGAATACCAGAGTTACAAATGCTTAGGCTCCTTAAGAGTCAACCCAGTATGGTTAATCTTAAATAAACTTTGTTTTCCTTTGGCTTTAAGAAGGCTTGTGTCAAATTCATTCGAGCAGGACCTGTTGTGCAGGCATTTTGGGGTCCCCAGTACCCCTAAACCTGGTTACAGTGATATTGCTATTCTACAGGTATAATCACTTTACTTCCCTGATCGCTATACTCTGGTGAATCCTAATTACCTTCACCATAGCCTGCCTCTAAACAAACTTTCTTGTATTACTATACTGTTCCACTTCCTATGCTCTATGATCTAGCACCACTAGCTTTCCTGATATTGCCTACAGAAAACAATCTCTCTGCCTCTGCACTGGCTTTTCTTCATGCCAAGATGTACTTATTTCTTATGTCCTCCTTAGAATTCCTACTTTCCTTCAGATATTCAATAAATTGCTATCTACTGTAATTTCTCCCAGGTATTAGTCTCCTATTCCAAATTACCTTTAATTTATTCTCTATATACTTAATCTGTTTATACTTAAATACACACATTGTTGTCCCTAATACAGGTATTATTTCATTATTATCCTTGTATTACAGTGCCTTGCAACATGCCTTCAATGCAATAAGGACTTGGTGAATGCCAATTGTGCCAATTGTTTGCTTTTGGTTTTTTATCAGATAATAAACTGAACTCTTAGTGAGAAAATACTGTACCAATTAAGATAATCATTTGATCTGGAAATCTGTCATCCTAAAGAGTTACCTGGGGGTTACTTAGAAGTTGAATTGAGACTTAGGAAAGCAACTTTTTCCCCTCTGAGGTCAGTTCTCCATTCAGTGTACCATGTTCTTCTTACAAAGTAATGCAAGGTAATTTTTTTGAGGGAGTTACTAATTCTTGGTAGGGGGAGAAGTCATCTAGGAGGTGGTCTTGAACTTTGGAGAAAAGTAGAGATTTTAAGAGAGAGAGAAATAAAGAAATAAAGATGGACACAGAGAGAATGTGGAAGGTGTGAAGGAGTATATTTCAGGTAAGAGGGATGGACAACAAAAATACAAGGAGATGGGAGATGAAATGTTATTTGTGAGGATCAGCAAGAAATCCTATTTAACTGGACAGTAGAGTGGATGAAGGAGAGTAATGTGTAATTAACCTAGAAGGATAGTCTGGAACCAAATGGAAAAAGACAAATTAAAGGGTTTTTCGGAGGTGATAGTGAGATAGTGAACAATCACCTGAATATATTGATCAGGAGAATGGTATAGTCTTATGAGGAATATCTCTTTGATATCTGGGCAATGTATGGATTTCAGAGAAAGGAGAGGGATATATGGAGATCAATTAGAGGTACACAGTTCAAGAGAGAGAGGATGAGGGCTTGAGTTAGGGTAGTGCTTTTTTGAGTGTAGAAAGGGGTTGGAAACAAGAAAGACCATGAAGGGCTGAAAAATTTTGCAGTTCTATTAAGTCAAGAATCTGTTGCACATTTTGGGAGAAACAGAGGAAATGGTTCTATTCCAGCAATTTAAGGTCTATTCTTGGGTATTTGTGGAAAGAGATGCCTGAATATAAACTTTCCATCTGGACCAGAAATAAGAAAAAACGGAAACTGATATTTTGTGACATTTGATGCCATCTGACATAATGATATGTCATATCACAATGACCTGATATGTCATTGACCATAAAACACAGTCAATCATTGGTATTACTGGTTTTCAAATGAGACTCTAGAAATATTGGTGGATCTGAAGGTCAGATTAACCTCAGGTTTTATATTAAAGTATATCCAACTAAACCTGTTAGCTCAGTCCTATTATATTTCAGATTGTCGCAATTCCTCAAACCTGTCAGGCACCATTGTGGTGTCTGTTCTGTATTAATGTGCAGGATGACGGGGGGAACAAAAATGTTTGTTGTCCTCTGCCATTGGAATGAGGCTAAAAGACAGTGTGGAAATTCACTCTGAAGATACAATGAAACAATCCAGCTCATAAGTCAGGAATCAGTTATCACGTGGGATAGTTACCATTACAACTCAAAGGACTTTATTCTTGAAATACCTGAATAGTAAAGTTATTGCAAATAAATACAGCTAACTATGATAAGTGCATCAGTAAGTTGACAAACAAAGTGCTATGAAAGATAAAAGGGGAAGGTCATCATTGACTACAGGAATCTGATAAAGGCTCATAGAGTAGATAGCATATAAATTTTACTTAAAGGATAGGTAGACATTCAACTAGTAAAGATAGAGAAGGGAAAATTTCAAGTTTAAGGAACAATTCAATCAAAATCAAGGATGTGGGATTCACAGGGGACAAAAAGTAATTTAGCCTGACTGAATTATAGCTTGGTGACAAAGGATTAGTCCGGTAACAATTTTGAGGTGGATTATGTTGGGCCTTAAATGCCAGGTAAAGAGCATTGAACTTTACTTATTAGTCAAAAGGAGTCACTGAAGATTTTTTCAGCCAAGAAGTAATGTGACCAAATCTAGTGATAAGCATTTTTTATAAAGTTGAGATAGTGGAAACTGAAAATTATAAGGTATTGAACTTGAGATCAGTTTTTAAGAATGTTTTTGTTTTAACATTCATGTAAATTAGTTTCAAATTCTCTTTGCTTCCCACCCATCTCCCACTCATTGAGAAGAAAAGTAATATATCAATTATGTGAAATCATAAAATGTATTTCTACATTATTCATGTTGCAAAAAAGCAAGAAAAATAAAGTGAAAAAAGTATGCTTCTATCTGCACTCAGAGTTCAGCAGTTCTCCCTTTGGAAGTAGACAGAATTTTTAAACATGGGTCATTTAGAATTGTCTTGGATTGTTGTCTTCACTGGAGTAGCTATGGTGATCACAGATGATCATCACATACCACATTGTTATTACTGTATACAGTGTTCTGGTTCTGTTGAGTATAATTCTTTGCAAGACTATAGAAAGTATTTGTAGAGAGATGATGGATATCTAGAAACCAAACAATGAATACAAAACACTAGCATGGCTTCATCTAGAGCAAGTCATGCCAGATCTACCTTATTTCCTTTTCTGACAGAACTCCTTTTAGCAAAGCATCTCATAAGGTATCTAAATGTTTTGGAAATGAAGGAGAGACATGAAGTAGATGATATAATTAGAGGAATTGCAAACTGGATAAATAGATGGACTGAACTGAAAGAGAAACCATTGATAGTTCTATGGTAAATTGAAAGGAAGTGTCCTGCAGAGTACTACTAGGACTCTGTGCTTATGCCTATAATGTTTAATATTTTTATCCATGATTTGGATTTAATATCAAATTTATCAAATTTACCAATAATGTAAATCTAGGAATGTAGTTAATATACTGGATGATAGAGTCAGAATACCAAAATATATTGTCAAACTAGAAAATTTGACTTAAATTGCCCAAGATGGAACTTACTATGGACAGTTGTAAAGTGTAAAGTGTAAGGTTGTAAACTTACATTGAGGTTCAATGAATCAATTTCATAAGCAGAAGATGAGAGAAGCATGATTACAGACACATACACATTTTGGATACACACAATGTGGGAATTTGAAGTTTGTTTTCTTGGCCAAGATATTTGTTACATGAGATTTATTTTTCTTTATTCCCTCCAATGGAATAAGTGGTGGAAGATAGAGAAAGTACATTTCAGCTAATTAAAATAAAAATTTAAAATAGAGACGTGTGGGTCCTACAAATATGGCACTCTATACAAAATTGCATGCATTTTCAGATGAGTAACTATATGAGTAACTTTACTTAATTGCTTTACTTTGCTCTCACAGAGTGGGGGTAATCTATAAATGATTGTAATGCAAAACCAAAACACATGAATGAAACTTTTATGAAGAAAAATATGTGTGGGATTTAGAAATCTAATGCAATCTTGGTATGCAGTGAGAAAATCGTAACCTCTAGAAATAAGAAGGTAATAATCTCTGTACTCTCACTAGTCAGATCACATTGGGAGTATTATTTTCAGTCGGAAAACTAAATTTTAGAAGAGGTTTTGATAAACAAGAAAGCATTCTCAGCAGGGAAACCAGGACCTTGAGTCCATGCCATATGAGGTTCACTTGAAGGAAGTAGAGGTCTTTAGTTTGGAGAATATACAGCTCAGGGATGTGTAATGGACCTTGGTCAGGCTCTGCAGGGACCTTTACTTTAGCTGCAGTTCACATACATCAAGATATCAAAGTGCCCCTAAGGTGGTAGAACATAGGAAAATAAATTATGTGAAAAAAATTGTAAAATAAGGGAAGGAAAGTGTTCAGAGATAGGTTGCAACAAATTAAGTTGACCCTGTTTATACAATTGCCCAAGCTACCCATGAGTTGATAGGATATCTTGCATTTAGGGAGATTCAAGCACTTTACAGGGAGAACATTATTGTTTTTCCTAACCTGGTGAGATCCTATGGTTCTACATTTTGTGTGTCTGCATTCAGACTGCCTAGAGATGTTGCATACTGTTAGAGATTTTTTAAGCAATTCTTGTTTCAGAACTTGTCAGATAAGCAATAATAAATCATTTATTTTGTTTATGGAGTGGATTAGATGACTCCTATGTCTTTTCTAATTCTCAAAGTTGGTGATTCAGGCATCTTGGGAAATGGCATAGTGGAGACATAAAGGTAATAGCAATTCTGGTCACTCTATTCTGGTCTTGGATACATTTTCTTTATTCCCCTCACATAAAAGCAGCCAACCAGTTAAGGACCACTTGAGCAAATTTGAATAAGAATCTGTTCAGATTAAAATCAGTTTTAGATATATCATCTTCCAAAAAATAATTTAAAACACTTTTTATCACATTTTTCTGCTCAGTGTGGAAGTGGAGTAGTGGAGCTGTCCACTAGAGAATTGTAAGTTACACAATTAGTTGCAGGAAATGTAAGAGTGAATGACTTATTCAATTCTTTCAGTCTTACTTTGGTCACCTATTCCTTCCAAAATCTTTCCCAGAGCAGAATCTGTCTGAAGTCTTAAGCAGCTACTTGAAATGTTTAAAAAAAACATTGCACTACTTGTGGAATAAGAAAGTTTAGATTCAAAATCATTAAAATATAATGGTCAGAACTGCTGTGCCAGGGGTAGTATGTGGCAGCTCTTCTCAACCACCTGCCCGAATGTGCATGTGTGCATGTATCCTACATATTCTCTGACCTCATGGGAACTTGTATAAAATCAGGAGTATAATCCAGGGTTTAGTCCTATTCAGGGACCATCTGGGAAGTCCACTTCTTCAAGTTATGCCCAAATGATAGAATGCATTTGAGGGAAATTTAAATCATGCAGCCATTGCCTATATATTGTCCTTATCCATTACTGTGTAGTGTAATGAGGGACAATGAATATTTTATTTATGATCCCTTCAAAGGAAATACATTTATAACAAAGTACAAGGATTATAAAGAAAAAGTTAATTTTCTCCATTCAAGTTTTAGAAAAAAAAACCCTACTATATTAGCTCCTTTACTATGGAACTACGCTTTGTGATATGTTGAAGTTAAGAGATGATTTAGAAGAAAATATAAAGTTACATAATACTTATTTGAATGCAGTAAGGGTATGTTACATAATTGCTATTGGTTATATCTTTACTCTATCCTTTATTAGGTAGCTTAATGAATTGCTATGGCCAGTTTCTCCTGTCTCCCTCAATCATCAACTGTTGAGTCAACTGGTGATCAGCTCTCTGGTGATGAGACTTAGATGACATATATAGTTAATATCACATGGCCTGTGCTAAAGTTTTTCTTTGCTTGGTAGGCTCTGCTATAACCTTTAACAACTCAAGTGAAGTCTTTGAAGTGGGATGTTGATGGAGGAAGTAATCATGCAAAAAAATTAGGTTTAGAAGAAATGTTTTCTGTTTCAACTAAAAGGAATAAATGACTTTTGATATAATAGCTATAAATATACACATACAGCTACCTTGTATTTTGCTTACCTATGCTTTTTTGCTGGGAATTTTAAAGCATGCAAGGCAGATTTTAATAAACCAGTGTCAAAAATGTTTAGTCTGAACAGCACAGAAGGAAAAAATAGTCCTTTTGGGTATTATAAGAAAACAATAAGGAAAAAATCCAGAAAATCTAATTCTTTGTATCCTTTTATTACTCTCTACTTCAGAGATAGGACACCTACAATAATTTTCCGTTATAATTTAGCATTACAATTAAAATGAATTACAGTATAAATGTAAATTAAATATTTTCTCTAGTTTAAAAAAAGATATGACATCAATCTAGTCCAAATTGTTCCTTTCAGGTTTGGATTTTTTTAAGATAATATTGCAGTCTGAGATAAGAAGTAGAACACTATAACTTAAACATAAATCTGAAGACCTGAAGATTTCAGATAATCCATAATGTATACATAATATCAGTCTATATTCTAAAGGGCATACAAATTTATAACCTTATAACAAAGCATGTTCAAAAATGACAATTACTATGCCTGTACATAAAATGGACCCTTCTGGGAAACAATCTCTTAACTTTTCTTGAATCTAGAAACATTTTATATCATTTTAGGTTTGAGGATGAAAAGTAGATTCTTTTCTGTCTCTAAATATCGTGCCACTCACATATTTCTTCATACACATTGTGTCTTCTTTTTTTTCTTGAATTTTGGTGGATTGTTGTCATTCCAGGTATAATAATGAATGTAGCTGAGAAGCAAAATCAGGCCCTCACCGTCAGTGCAAATCAGGAGTTGTTTATATTGTGCCCTGGCTTCCTTTGATGGTCTAGTGAATCATTTATACACCAGTCTCAGAATATTTTAAATGCATATATTAAAATACATGGGATTACAAAGGAAATCAATTTTATTGAAATAAAGTTATTGAAATATTAAAAGTACAAGATCAAGAAGCCTAGATTAAGCCTCACTTAGTATAAAGTAATCACAAATGCATACCATGGAAACATGTTAAAGTTTTATTTTGGAGAGGTGTTTTTTATGTTTTTTGTAAATATGACTTAGAAAAATTAATCATTTCCTTTACAAGAGTAAAACAACACACCGAAGAAAAGCTCTGTCAATGTCTAAAATTAAAAATAAAAATGTGTATTAATTAAATGAAGTTCAGTATGGTATACACATCTTGTAGTCCATTTTAATCAACAAATGTATGGTATTTTATCCTTTTATTTCATCATGTAAGTAAATGTATCACAATGCAAGTAATAACACAATTAACTTTTCCTACCAAATTCATATAGCCCACTTGGTCATACAAGCTGTGATACCCATGTGAAAGATATCAGCTTATTTCCTCTTTCTGTCAATCATGTGTGCCATGTGAGGCCATGGTATGTCAGGTTGTGACCTTTCATTCTGGGCATGAGCCTGGAAGCAACCAGTAATTCAGTTGGTTTAATTATTCAGGCTGTTTCTAATAAGTATAAAAATGTGACCTTAACATATTTCACATGCTTGTTCACTTCTGGCTTTCAAGTCATATTCATCAAAACAATCTGAACTTCTTTAGCTGTAATGGAAGGCAATAAAATGATCATTCAATAACCTTGCTTTGGCCATTATTTCACGGTCAGCATAATGGCTAAAACTTCCTCTCCTATAAGACTATGAAATACTATCCCTTTAAAACCATATTAAACTTTGGACAATAGGCTATAGATTTGGTGAATATTTGGAAAACATGAATTTCTGAAAAACTGATTAGACACTAAAAGTTTATTTTTATCAGGTTTTATTTTAAAGAGCTTTTATTGTTATTTTAATCAGTTTCTATTATTTTAAAGAGTTATTACTTAACTTATCCTCTTAAAGATTCAAGGCTATCATTCTAATAAGTTGAGTGTGGGACAGGTGAAATTTAGTATGCTTTTAATATTTTGGGGTTTGAATTTATAGGTGCAATTATGTATTTAATTTTTTGTTTGTTTCTTATCTCCTGTTTCAATGATTTTCTACTTATTAACTCTTTCAAAAATAAGTGTTCTTCCAGGAGTGTTCTTGCACTATGAGAGATTACTTTCTACATAGAAAGGAAAATAATTGTTGATTTTCTCTGGATTGTCATTTTCGGGAGTTTTAGTAAGAGTCAGTTTTTTTTTTAATTCCTTTGATAGATTCTTTTCTTTCAAGTACCTTGAGAATCAGTCCCTCAATGATCTCAAAAACTTGTATGATTTATATATGCATGAATTTATAATATATGAACTTATATAAGACCCACATATACATACACTGCAATGATTTTTGGTGAAGATATTAGAAAGGAATAAGAAGGATTTCACAAGTGCTATTCAGCAGGAGACAATACCTTTATCATTACGATAATTCGTGGAAGATGTTGAGAACGCTAATTCCTTTTATCATTATTTATTATAAAAACAAAAACACCCCACTTGATTCAGTAGAGCAAAATGTTATATAATGGTTCTCTTTCAACAAAATATCTCCCATACACATATTAAAATTAGACTAGATTCTCCAAAGATATAGTAATAGAAAAATACCTATGACCCCTTTATCATTAACATCAATAACAGAATGTAACTAGATTTATGCTAACCATAGTTCTTAACGCTGCTAAATAGGAGATCCATTCAGACCCTTTCTTGAAGCGGAATTCTTCATAGATAATGTTCTTTATATATTCCAGTTTGCAAATAACATTATGCTTGTTGCATTAAACACAGTATCACTGTACAGATTCCTGGAAGATTCACCTAACAGGAAAATCTAAAAGGATGAAGAACACCTATAGAACTTATCTATTTGTCTATCTATATATGTATCATGGACAGGCACTACAAAATGATGATTAGTTAGGCAAATGTCTTCTTAAATTTCTTTTGGGAAATTATTTTGTTCTTTTCAAGACCATAAATATCTCCCTGAAGCAAAATCTCTTCTTGTTAATAGCAATAATATTCCAGTATTATTATATTGTTGCAAGACTTGGAAAATTGTATTATCCATTGGAATGAAATGAATTTCACCTAGAAGGCTTTAGAAAGGTTCATGGTGGGTAAGAGTATGCTGCAATATATTACTAAATATGGAATTATATAGAAAAATAATAATAAAAGTTAGAATCAAAGAAATGAATGAGCAGGAAAAAAACGGGTTTGCCATCTGACAAGGAAGCATAGTTTAACAATATACTTCAGCCCATATGCTTCAGGGCTATGTTGAAAAGATAGTAATTAATATTGCACTTAAAAGTGTGCCTGCATACATCCTCTTCTCCTTCGATCCAATTGTTAGACATTTACCAGAATACTCCTGTCCATTACACAGTTTTAAAGGACTCATCCAGAGAGCACTGCCTATCTTTATCTCAACCATGTGGTTGTTTTGGGTCCCATTAAAATAAAAAAAGAACCTCCTTTCTTCCTCCTTCCCCTCTTCCCTCTCTCTTTCACATTCTTTTTTCCTTCCTCCCTTCTCTCCTTCCTTCCTTCTTTTACAAGAAAAGCAGTTAAATGTTTTGAAATTTTCATCATTGGTGTTGCAGTAGACATCAGGAGAACTGATGTTAGTTGCAGAATCACAGGATCATAGATCTAGAACTGGAATGAACCTTAGAAGAGAGTTAGTCCAACACCCTGGTTTTATAGATGTAAAATTGAGGATAGCAAGGCTACTTAACTTGCCCAAGGTCACACAGGAAGTAAAGCTGAGATTAATCTTCTGAATTCAGTGTACTTTACATTTCTTCTCATTTCATATACTCAGCATCTGTGTGACTATGGCTAAGTCATTTTACCTTTCAAATGTTTTGTTTCTTCATCTGTAAAATGGGGTTATCAATCCTTTTATGATTTATTTCATAGAGTTGTGAGGAGAGTTCTTCACAAAGTTTAAAAGTGCTAAGTAGCATTTATTTCTGTAATATCTCAAACACATTGTCTATGTAGATGCAGATTACATAGAATAATATGTGTCTGATTCAGAAAGACCTAAGCTAACATGCAGACTTAATCTCTCTGCTATTCCTAGAATATCTCTTAAGGATTACTACTAGTAAAGGAACTGAATATTCATTTGACTCAAGAACCCATTATAAAGTTAAGGCAAGTATCAGAGGCCATTAAGCTTCTTTACTCCTTGAGTTTGGATATGTTTCAATCAACTGCAGGAGTGAAGTAGAAATGATGACTTAATTGTATCTCTGCTTTTTTTTTCTTTGTTTGAATTTATCTTTTTGAGTGACAGGACATCGCTTTTTAGGCTGTGGCTTTCCATTTAATAATTCAGTAATTAGATGCACCACTCTTAGCTGTGAAATCCCTAACAGCTTTTAAATGACAAAAGACAGTGGGGCTTTTATGGTCCCCGGAAGGCCCCTCTCAGATGTCTTTAACATGAAGGACAGAGATTTGAGAGTCACAAAAAGGTGTATGAAAACACAGGTGTGTAGGTGAATGCTGGTTTAGTGTTAGATGCTTTATATCCTTTTCCTTTGAGTTGTGCCAATCAAATCAGCCCAGATAACTGCAAAGAAAGACTAAAACCAAAATAACTCACCATGGACTAACTGTCCATTTAGTCCAGTTTAAAAAAAAGTTCTGGTGATAGCCAATGATTTACAAAATAAGCAACAGTTCATCAGTATGTATATGGAAATGCGATATTCTCAGCAAACCATTGTCTAAATACCAAGTGCTCTCCTAAACTTTCCCTTAATGGAGTTTACTGGATTTTAGTCTTTTTTTTGTAAGTAGTTGAATTCTCAGTCTATTTAGGCATACACCTGAAAAACTAACAAAGGGAGGTGAAAGCTGCTAACAGCAGCATGCTAATTAGCAAACAAACCCAAAGAGTGTATATTATCAGAATGAAGGCAAATTTTATCTTATGTCACCTCAACTGCAAGGTGTTCTGATAGCCTAAAAATTTATTCTCTGACCTTCTGTGTTTTAGAAACTGTAAAAGATCATTTAGAATATTAATAAAGTGCTTTAAAATAAAATTTGTCTCCTTTGAATTCTAAATACTATTTAGGGAAGAATGGTTTATGGAAATGTAAAAGTCTTATTGAAATAGACCTAGAAAGAATGCAATCAGATTCAAGTACTATTAGATAATGTTCCTATGTGGAGAGGATGCTGCGGGCAAAGGATAAGACATGACTGCACTGAAGGGTGGTTTATGGCAGCAAATCAAAAAGATGTCATCTGTCTAATCAAGGAGACTTTACCACTCTGGACCTAACTTTTCTGAATGGAGTTAGACTAGATGGTCTTTAACATTCTTTCCGGATCTAAATTCAATAAATCTCTCACTAGTAAGAATCCTACTACTGTGATAGTATGGATTGTAAGCTCAGTATCAGTCAACTGTGTCCTAATGGAGACTACATAGTCAGTACATAATACTTTCTTATTGAATGAGCCTTTATGAAAAGAAACAGGGATAACTAGACCAAATCAAAGTCACCCAGAAAAACCCATAATAAACTAACCTAAGATTAAAAATATACATAATGACTACTAATGCCCTTTCTTGGTACCCTGACCAGATAAATTGCCATATAGACACAGTGCAAGAGGCATATTCAGAGAAGCTGAATGTTACCATTTCCTTGTTACATATTCTTGCAGTGTTATAGCAAAGTAAACCTCCCTGGTTAACTGCTCAGTGTTTTACAAATGCCTCATTTCACCTTAACATCAAACCTGAACTAAGAAAATTATGGAGTAAGACCTGTCTCTAATGTAGATGGTGGTAGGGTTTCTTCAGAAAATATTTGCACAAGGTAATGGAGATGCAAAGGCAAATATGAAAAAGTTCTTGTCTCAATGGAGTTTACATTCTGCTGAGAGGAAACTCCATATTCAAAAACAAAGTATACACAAAATGCAAAGTATTAGGGGTGGATAATAATAATGGTAAGGGAAAGGAATTCAGAAAAAAGGCAAAGTTTGTCTCCAAGGGTGAAGCACACAAACTGAACCTTAGAAAAATCTTAAATGGAAGAGGTGAGTAAGGAGTACATTCCAGGTATGGGGCAATATGCATGGTATGGTAAGGTATGGATATGGAGATGCACTGTTATATATGAGAATTGGTAAATAAGCCAGTTTGGCCAGAGCATAGTAGGTGTTAGGGGAAGCCATGTGAAAGTAATCCATTAAGACAGAACAACTTACACATCTCAAGTGGACAAAGGGGATTGTGACTGACTGTAAATCTACATTTAATCAAAATATAATTCATTTCTAAGTTTTACTCCTACGATTAGTGTTGTTGTCAATACTTTGTTACAGATAGGATATCGATTTTTGTCATTGCAATAACTTAGTCTTGTACATTTGTCTAAATTTTCTGACTATTTTTCTAAAGATGCTTTTCAGACTTTTTCTAAAAATGTTTTATATAAATAATCACTGTCTAATCCACAACTTTTCTTATACTGTTCTGATTTTGAAAAGAAGGACTTTTCAATGGAATACACTAAAAAATTTTCTCTTCTGCTCTCCATAATCTCCTTAGCTTTTGTTCAATGATAAATTTCCTTCTTAACTATAGCTATGAAAATATAGGACCTTCTGTTCTGCAATTAAAAAAATACAATGTGATCTTCCATATTTAGATAATTTATGTACTTGAAATTTATTGAGAATGAGTATCATAATGTGGTTAGGAAGACCAAGTTTCAGATCTTTCCTCTGACACATACTGACTCTGACCCATATGATCAAAGACACATCATTTAACTTATCAGTTCTCAAGACAACACAGTAAAGTGGAAAGGAGGAATATGAAATTAACATTTCTTGGAACAAGGTATCATAGACTAGGTTAGTCAATTAAAGAGGATAATTAGTCAAATAAAGTGCAGAAAATAAGAGTTGTGGAGACAGTGCTTAGCCATATACCTTCCTGGTCTGAACAAAGGAGAAGAAAAGGGTATTTTATTCTTTTTCATTTTTTCATTTTTTTAATTTTGTTTTTTTAAATTTTATTTCCAATATTCTACAATCACTACCATATAACTTAGATTTTTTCCCCTCCTGCCCCCCTTACTCCCCTCCCTGAGATGGCATACAATTTTATATAGGTTCTACACATACATTCCTATTAAATACATTAATTAATATATAATACATAAATAATTAAATAACAAACCAAAACATAATACACAAAAAAAAGATCTGCTACATTCTGCGATTGAATTCCATAGCTCTTTCTCTGGATGTGGAAGGCATTTTGCCTTAAAAGACTGTTGGGAATTTTTTAAAGTCCTTGCATTGCAATGAAGTTCCACATCTACCAGAAAAATCTCTTGCCCACTGTGGCTGTTGCTGTGCACAAAGTTCTCGTGGTTCTGCACCTTTTGCTCAGCCTCAGATCATATAAGTCTTTCCAGGCCTCTCTGAAGTCTTCCTGTTCATCATTTCTTATAGCGCAATAGTATTCCATTACACTCATATACTATAATTTATTCAGCCATTCCCCAATTGATGGGCATCCTCTTGATTTCTGGTTTTTGGCCACCACAAAGAGAGCTGCTGTAAATATTTTTGTACGTGTGGGGCCCTTTCCTGTTTTTATGATTTCTTGGGGATACAGTCCTAGAAGCGATATTGCTGGATCAAAGGGTATGCACATTTTTATAGCCCTTTGGGCATAGTTCCAAATTGCTCTTCAGAATGGTTGGATGAGCTCACAGCTCCACCAGCAATGAATTAGTGTTCCAACTCTCCCACGTCTTTTCCAACATTTATCATCTTCCTGTTCTGTCATGTTTAGCAAGCTGATAGGTGTGATGTGGTACCTCAGAGTAGTTTTGATTTGCATCTCTCTAATCAACAGTGATTTAGAGTATTTAGCGAAGACTATTTAAAGAAAAAGTTTACTATGTCTAAGAATCATCCCTAGAATAGAGAAACTATATTGGCCAAGTCCATTAAAGGAGAATAGACATCATAGTGGAGTTTAAAAAAAGGAGAAAAGTTTTAGGAATTAAGAAGAATGTGGAGTTAGAAAGTGAAGTTATCTATGAAGAATGCCTGATCAAACAGATACATTATGAACATCAAAGCTGATGTCCAGAGGTGTGGCATAGACAGATCCAGAGTGTTTAGATAACAAAAGCTTAGATCAGATCCAAATTCTCTGACAGGGTCCAGAAAGAATTCCATTACATCATAATGATTTATTTGTGCCTAAATATTTATGAAAATGGGACTTTTGGGGAGAAAGCCAAGATGGTGGAGTAGAGAAGTCACTCAGCTGAGCTCTCCCAACATTCCCTCCAAACAACTTTGAAATAACACACCTGATTGAATTTTCAGGTGACAGAGGAACTAAAAGTTCACAATGAGACACCCTTCTGCCCAAGATAATAAAAGGATGAGAGAGGGATATCAACCCATGTGATTGAAAAATGAGTAGTGGGACTAGGGGATGGAGATAAAAGCAGTAGCATCTTCAGAGTTCTCAAACCAGAGACAAGATTGGAACCTGACAACAGGTAAGAAAGAAATTACAAGGTATCCCTGTGCTAACTCTA
Source organism: Notamacropus eugenii (assembly GCF_028372415.1). NCBI lineage: Eukaryota > Metazoa > Chordata > Mammalia > Diprotodontia > Macropodidae > Notamacropus > Notamacropus eugenii. Next base: position 157,386,758 of record NC_092872.1, read on the forward strand.
GATGCAGTCCTAAATACTGTTTGGTAATTCCATTGCCTATACCCACTTGTGAGTTATAGTTCAAGAGCAGAGAGGAGCACTTCTAGTCAACAGGGAGGAGGAAAACAAGGGGCAATCTATTGCCTATGCCCACTTCTGGATCATATCTCAAAGGCATAGAGGATCACTTTAAAGAAAGAGGAAGTACATAACAAGCTTTGAGGGGGGCAGTATCACTTCTGAGCCCAAGGAATCAGAAACAAAGAGGAACAGTATTGATTAGAATCCGAAGGGATAAGAGGTCTTTCCTGGGTATGGACAGGGTTCAAATCAAGAGAACTATGACTAAACCACTCCCTGGATCACACTACTATGGAAGCCCCCCAAAATTCCTACACTGCAGAAGTAGCTCTGAAAACAGAAGGATAAAAAAAACATGAAGCTTGAGACAGAGTCTCTCCTGCTCCCATAGTGAGAACAGAGTAAAACATTAAAATGAAATTTCTAATCAAGAAACAGGGTGAAAAATGAGTAAACAAACAAAAAACAATGTGATCCTAGAAATCTGCTATAGTGACAGGGAAAATAAAAGAAACTAAGAGGAAGACAATGAAGTCGAAAGAGCTACAAGAAAATCCTCAAAGGAAAAAAAATGTACATTGAACACAAGCCTAATAAAAATTCCTGGAAGAACAAAAAAATGATTTTCAAAATCAAATAAGAATGACAGAGGAAAAATCAGATAAAGAAATGAAAACAAAGGAAGACAAATATAAAAAAAATACCTTTGTAAAAAAGACATAAAAATACCTATGAAAATAACACCTTAAAAACAGAATTGGCAAAATGGAAAAAAAAGGTGCAAAAGCTCATTGAAGAAAATAATTCCTTAAAAATTAGAATTGGGCAAGTGGAAGTGAATGACTACACAAGACATTAATAAAAAGTGAAACAAAGTCAAAAGAATGAAAAAAATAAAAGAAAATGTGAAATATCTCATTAGAAAAATAACTGACCTGGAAAAAATATTGAGGAGAGAAAATTCAAGAGTTATTGGATTACCTGAAAGTCATAATAAAGAAAAGAGCTTAGACATCATATTCCAAGATATTATTAGAGAAAACTGTCTTGATATCCTAGAACCAGAGGATAAAAATAGAAAGTGGAAGAATCCACTGATTACCAAGTGAGAGAAATTTTTTTTTTTTTAGTAGTTAACAAAAGAAAGTTTATTTAGCCATAGCATGGAAAGAATAATCAAAAGATACAGCATCAATTCATTTGGGCATAGCACCCGTGCCTCTACGTTGGCCTTGCTGGGTGCATTGGCCAAAACTGTGTCAGGCTGCTGAGAAATACCTGACTTCTGCTCTAGCTTTTTTACTTAAGCTACCAGTAAGCTATCTATGTCAATATCTGAGGATTTACTTAGTTCCATGGGCAATTGAACCTCAAGAAAAGTTTCAGTACTTTTTAGGGGAAAAGTAGTTTAGCTTATATGGTGGGGACCTTATTGTATGTTTACTTCTACAACACTTGTTGGGTTCTCCCTCTAACTCTCTTAGCCTTTTCAAGTTTACTTAATTGTAGGAGTCATTTGAGGGGAAGGTTGTATAATTAGACAAGTAGCTATAATTATGTACAGAAGTAGACTTATAAAGCTGAATTTCTTGTGTCAAGTAGGCAAAAGTCCTATGTACTCAGAAGAAAAAATGTGTGTATATATTCACATCTATTTTAGGCCTGGTAATTAAACCCATTGCTTATCTTTTGCTGATCAGCATGACTCTACCCTTTTGCCCCCAGCATGACTTTTTTTTTTTTATTTTGAAATGTTTAACAATCACTGCCATACAATTGTGATTTTATCCCCCTCACCTACCCCCCACTCCCCCCTCCCTCCCCACGACTGCATACAATTCTGTATACATTCTACATATACTTTCCTATTGAGTATATTTTCACTATAGTCATGCTATGTAGTCAGACTAAGATAAATGAAAGAAATCGTATAACAAATCAGAACATGATACACAAACACATACACATACACAAACATGATCTGCTACAATATGTGAGTGACTTCCATATTTCTCTCTCTGAGTGTGCAGGCATTTTGCCTTGAGATCCTCCATTGGGATTTTTTTTTTTATTTTGGTAAGAAGTTCTTGTGTTATTACAAAAATCTAAGTCTACCAGAAAAAACTCTCACACACTGTGGTTGTTGCTGTGCATAAAGTTCTCCTGGTTCTGCTCCTTTCACTCAGCATCAGGTCATATAAGTCCTTCCAGGCCTCTCTGAAGTCTTCTTGTTCATCATTTCTTATGGCACAATACTACTCCATTACATTCATATACCATAATTTATTCAGCCATTCCCCAATTGATGGACATCCCCTTGACTTCCAGTTTTTGGCAACTACATAGAGTGCTGCTATAAATATTTTTGTACATGTGGGACCCTTTCCCATTTTTATGATCTCTTGGGGATATAGTCCTAGTAGCGATATTGCTGGGTCAAAGGGTATGCACATTTTTGTAGCCCTTTGGGCATAGTTCCAAATTGCTCTCCAGAATGGTTGGATGCGCTCGCAGCTCCACCAACAATGAATTAGTGTTCCAACTTTCCCACATCCTCTCCAGCATTTATCATTTTCTTGTTCTGTCATGTTTGCCAATCTTATAGGTGTGATATGGTACCTCAGAGTTGTTTTGATTTGCATCTCTCTAACCAATAGTGATTTAGAGCATTTTTTCATATGATTATAGATAGCTTTAATTTCTTCCTCTGAAAATTGCCTGTTCATATCCTTTGACCATTTATCAATTGGGGAATGACTTGTATGATTATACATTTGGATCAGTTCTCTATATATTCTAGAAATGAGGCCTTTATCCCCGAGCTTAGCTGTAAAAATTCTTTCCCAATTTACTACATCCCTCCGGATTTTGGTTGCATTGGGTTTGGTTGTGCAAAAACTTCTCAGTTTAATGTACTCAAAGTTATCCATTTTGCATTTCATAATGCATTCTATCTCTCCTTTAGTAAAGAATTCTTCCCTTCTCCATAGATCTGATAAATACACTATTCCTTGCTTCTCCAGTTTATTCATGGTATCAATCTTTATACCTAAATCATGTACCCATTTGGACTTTATTCTTGTGTACGGTGTCAGGTATGGGTCTATGCCTAATTTCCGCCACACTGTTATCCAGTTTTCCCAGCAATTTTTGTCAAACAATGAGTTCTTATCCCAGAAGCTGGGGTCCTTGGGTTTATCAAACAGAAGGTTGCTATATTGTTTGCCTACTGCATCTTGAGTGCCAAGTCTATTCCACTTGTCTACCTCTCTGTTTCTTAGCCAATACCAAGTGGTTTTGATAATTGCTGCTTTATAGTACAGTTTGAGGTCTGGTAGCACTAGGCCACCTTCCCAAGCATTTCTTTTCATTAGTCCCTTTGATATTCTGGACCTTCTGTTTTTCCAAATGAATTTTGATATTATTTTGTCCAGCTCTAGAAAGTAATTGTCTGATAGTTTAATTGGTATGGCACTAAATAAGTATATTAATTTGGGTAGAATTGTCATTTTTATTATATTAGCACGGCCTACCCATGAGCAACTAATGTTTTTCCACTTACTTAAATCTGACTTTATTTGTGCAAAAAGTGTCTTGTAATTGTGTTCATATAATCCCTGGGTTTGTTTTGGCAGGTAGACTCCTAAGTATTTTATACTGTCTACCCTAACTTTAAATGGGATTTCTCTTTCTATCTCTTGCTGTTGGACTTTGTGGCTAATATATAGGAATGCAGAAGATTTGTGTGGGGGTATTTTGTACCCTGCAACTTTGCCAAAGTTGTTTATTAATTCTAGTAATTTTTTACTTGAATCTCTGGGATTCTCTAGGTAAATCATCATATCATCTGCAAAGAGTGATAACTTAGTTTCTTCTTTGGCTATTTTAATTCCTTGGATATCTTTATCTTGTCTAATTGCTACAGCTAACATTTCTAGTACCATATTAAATAATAGTGGTGATAATGGACAACCTTGTTTCACCCCTGATCTTATTGGGAATGCATCTAGCTTATCCCCATTGCATATAATGCTTGCTGAAGGTTTTAGATAGATACTGCTTATTATTTTATGGAAAGTTCCCTTTATTCCTACGTTCTCCAATGTTTTTAGTAGGAATGGATGTTGTATTTTGTCAAAAGCTTTTTCTGCATCTATTGAGATAATCATGTGGTTTTTGTTAGCTTTGTTGTTGATGTGATCGATAATGCTAATAGTTTTCCTAATATTGAACCAGCCCTGTAGTCCTGGTATGAATCCTACCTGATCATAATGTATTAATCTCATGATAAGATGCTGTATTCGTTTTGCTAGAATCTTATTTAAAATTTTTGCATCTATATTCATTAGGGAAATTGGTCTATAATTTTCTTTCTCTGTTTTGTCTCTTCCTGGTTTGGGTATCAAAACCATATTTGTATCATAGAAAGAATTTGGGAGGACTCCTTCTTCCCCAATTTTCAAGAATAGTGTATGTAGTATTGGAATTAACTGTTCTTTAAATGTTTGATAGAATTCACTTGTGAATCCATCTGGCCCTGGAGATTTTTTCCTAGGGAGTTCATTGATGGCTTGTTCAATTTCTTTTTCTGAGATGGGGTTGTTTAAGTATTCAACTTCCTCTTCTGTTAATCTGGGCAATTTGTATTTTTTAAAATATTCATCCATCTCGTTTAGATTGTCGAATTTGTGGGCATAAAGTTGGGCAAAGTAGTTTCTAATTATTGTTTTAATTTCCTCCTCATTGGAGGTGAGTTCACCCCTTTCATTTTTAATATTAATAATTTGGTTTTCTTCTTTCTTTCTTTTAATCAGATTGACCAAAGGTTTATCAATTTTATTAGTTTTTTCATAAAACCAACTATTGGTTTTATTTATTAATTCAATAGTTTTCTTAATTTCAATTTTATTAATCTCTCCTTTGGTTTTCAGTATTTCTAATTTGGTATTTACTTGGGGATTTTCAATTTGTTCTTTTTCTAGCTTTTTCAACTGCAAGCCTAAGTCATTGATCTCCTCTTTCTCTATTTTATTTATGTAAGCATTCAGAGATATAAAACTTCCCCTAATAACTGCTTTTGCAGTATCCCATAAGTTTTGGTATGTTGTCTCACTATTGTCATTCTCTCGAATGAAATTGTTGATTGTTTCTATGATTTCTTCTTTAACCCAACCCTTCTTTAGAATTAGATTATTTAGTTTCCAATTGATTTTTGGTTTCTCTTTCCATGGCCTTTTATTACATGTAATTTTTAATGCATTATGATCTGAAAAGGATGCATTGATTATCTCTACCTTTCTGCACTGGATTGTGAAATTTTTATGTCCTAGTACATGGTCAATTTTTGTAAATGTTCCATGTACCGCTGAGAAAAAAGTATATTCCTTTCTATTCCCATTTAATTTTCTCCAAAGATCTATCATATCTACCTTATCCAGAGTTTTATTTACCTCCTTAACCTCTTTCTTGTTTATTTTGAGGTTGGATTTATCGAGTTCAGAGAGGGGGAGGTTGAGGTCCCCCACTAGTATAGTTTTGCTATCAATTTCTTCCTTCAACTCCCCCAACCTCTCCTCTAAGAATCTGGATGCTATACCACTTGGAGCATACATGTTTAGTAATGATATTGCTTCATTGTCTATGGTGCCTTTTAGCAGGATATAGTTTCCATCCTTATCCCTTTTGATTAGATCTATTTCTGCTTTTGCTTTGTCTGAGATTAGGATTGCTACTCCTGCCTTTCTTACATGAGCTGAAGCACAATATATTCTGCTCCATCCTTTGACCTTTATCCTATGTGTATCCCCCCGTTTCAAATGTGTTTCTTGTAAGCAGCATATTGTTGGATTATGGCTTTTAATCCATTCTGCTATCCGTCTCCGTTTTATGGGAGAGTTCATTCCATTCACATTCACAGTTATGATTACAATCTGTGTATTTCCCTCCAACCTCTTTCCCACCATTTGTGCTTTTAGCTCTCCCGTCTCCCTTCCCCTCCTCAATAGTATTCACTTTTCTCCCCCTCCTCCTGCAGCCTTCCCCTCCTTCTTTTGACCCCCCTCCCTTTTAGTTCCCTTTACTCTTATTGCTTCTTTCCTCCCTTTTAGCCACCCTCCCCTTTCTTCCCTCTTCCCCTCCTACTACCTATAGAGCTAGTTAGGCTTATCTACTTAAGATTATTGTTCCCTCCTTTGAACAAATCAGATGAGAGTACCTCTCAAACAATGCTCATCTCCCTCCCCTCCTTCCCTCTACTATAGTTTTGTACTTCTTCCTGTGATATAATTTGCCATTTTCTGCTTCCCCCTTTCCACACCTCCTATTACATTCCCTTCTCATACTTAAATCATATTTTTGACATGACATCATTTACTTTATGCCTGTTCCCTCTACATATATCCCTTTTATCATAATAGCTGCACAGTTCTCAAGATTAACAGGTATCATCTTCCCTTATAGGGAGGTAAACAGTTTGCCCTAATTGAGTAGCAAGTTTTTGTTTTTGTTTTTTCCCCTCTGTTTACCTTTTTATGATTCTCTGGAGACCTGCATTTGAAGATCAAATTGTCTATTGAGTTCTGGTGTTTTGGTCAGGAAGCTCTGGAAATCCCTTATTTCGTTGAATGACTTTCTCCTTGCCTGAAATGTTATGCTGAACTTTGCTGGGTAGTTGATCCTTGGTTGAAGTCCCAACTCCTTTGCCTTACGGAATATTGGGTTCCAATTCTTTCGATCTTTTAATGTAGAAGCTGCAAGGTCCTGTGTGATCCTGACTGTGTGGCCTTGATATTTGAATTGTTTCTTTCTGTCTGCTTGTAGTATTTTCTCCTTCACTTGACAGCTCTGGAATTTGGCAACTATATTTCTTGGGGTTTTGAGTTTGGGATCCCTTTCGGGAGGGGAACGGTGGATTCTTTCGATGACTATTTTGCCCTCTGAGTCTAGTACTTCTGGACAGTTTTCCTTGATGATTTCCTGGAAGATATTGTCCAGACTCTTTTCTTCATCATGGGTTTCTGGCAGGCCAATAATCCTTAGATTTTCTCTCCTGGATCTATTTTCCAGGTCAGTTGTTTTTCCAATTAAATATTTTACATTTTCTTCTATCTTTTCATTCTTTAGATTTTGTTTGACTGATTCTTGTTGACTCATTGAGTCATTAGTTTCTACTTGCCCAATTCTAATCTTCATCGTAGTGTTTTCTTCAGTTAGCTTTTCCATCTCCTTTTCCATCTGACCAATTTTTCCCTTAAAGGAGCTATTTTCTCCATTTAATTTTTGTACTTCTTTTTCCAATCGACCAATTTTCCCAGTTAGGTTTTGTGTTTCCTTTTCCATCTGATCAATTTTCCCAATTAGGTTTTGGGTTTCCTTTTCCATTTGATTAGCTCTTCCTTTTAGGGAATTATTCTCTCCAGTTAATTTTTGAACTTCCTTTTCCATTTCTTCAATTTTCTTTTTCAGGGTGATGTTCTCATCAGTGAATTCTTTTTTTATAGTTTTAAAATCATTGGCCAGTTTTTCTTTTATATCCTTCTTCAGACGTTCCAGGTAATCTAGTTGTGCTTGCGAGAAATTCATAGTCCCATCTGAGGTTTCAGATGGAAGTACAGTCTCAGCTCTAACCTCTTTGGTGTTTGTGTTTTGGTCCTTATCCCCATAGAAAGATTCTATGGTTCTTTCACTTTTCGTCTGCTTTTTCCAATTCATGATGTTGGCTGAGTGTTGTAGCTTTTGGTTCTTTCAGTCAGAAGGTACAGATCTTTAAGTTGAGCTGATGTGTGTCTGGGCTAAAAGCAGGCTTTTGTTTTTTGTTTACCCGATCAACCCTGGGGTTAGCTTGTCAGGTGTGTGGGAGGTGTGGTCTGGTCTCAGGCTATCTCCTCAGCTGACTTGAGGCAAAGGCAAGGTCAGGGGATGGTAATCCCAGCTTCCCTATTGTCTTCCCTTTTCCCCTGGAGGGCTGGGGCACGCCTAGAAGCTAACGCGTGTTCCCGCCCCTCCTGGGGCTCGTCTCCCGGCTCTGAGGCTTGCCTGGGTCTCAGTGCGAATTTTCTCTGCCCTGGGTTGTCTGTCCCTCCAGATCGCCTCCACCACAGTAGGAAGAATTCCCCTTTGCCACTTTTCCAGCCTCTGGTGTTATGAGACCACCCGCCCCCTTCTGCTGTTCCCGCTGATCCAGGATTAATCTGGGGAAGAATTTTATGGTTCCCTCAGGGTCATCAGGGGGGAGGAGAGAGCACTTATTGATCACTCTGCCATCCCAGTTCCTGGAAGTTCATGTAGTGACCCACCGAAGTCCGTCTTCAGGCTGAAGATTTCAAGGGCTGCTGCGCTGATGTCTGGCACTCAGCGGCTCTCACCCGCTCGGCCTGGCTTATCTCCTGCTCCGCTGGTCTCGCCCGCCACTCTCGGGCTCCTCTGGTCCCCTCCGCCCTGCCGCGCTGACCGCGCTGCGCTGTGCGCCGGGGTCTTACCCCCCGGAACAGATCCCTCCCATGGACCCTCCAGTCCAGCCTGGGCTCCGAATCCGTCAAAGTCCGTCACCCACTGGATTTTACACCTCCAAAGTCTGGTCAGACTCTCCCCCCAGAGATATCCAGAGGAGTTTTTCCAGGAGCTTAGGTGAGTCGTTGCTTTCACTCCGCCATCTTGGCTCCGCCCCCAAGTGAGAGAAATTTTAAAATGAATACTCCCTGGAGTAATATGTGTAAATTCTAGAGCTTCCAGGTCAAAGGGAAAGTACTTCAGATAGCAGAAAAGAAACCATTCAAATATCATGGCATCACAGTTATGATCACACAAGATTCAGCATATTAAAGAACTGGAGGGCTTGGAGTATGCTATTCTGAAAGGCAAAAAAGCTAGGATTACAACCAAAAACAACCTACCAGAAAAACTGATATAGTCCTTCAGGGCAAAAATCAAGATTTAAAGAAATAAAGGACTGTCAAGTTTTGATGGGAAGATCAGAGCTGAATAAAAAATTTGACTTTTAAACACAAAACTCAAGAAAAGCATGAAAAAATAAACATGAAAGAGAAATCATAAGGGAATCAATAAATTTAACTTATAGTTTGTTTTAAATAATAATTTGAATGAATTAAAATAATTTAAATAAGTTTTAAACTGTCTTTCTATTTGCAAAGATGAGAAATGTATCTTCTAAGAACTTTACCTTTATTAGGGTAGAGAGAAGGATTCTACATAGAAAGAGTGTGTGGGAAGGGAGAGGAAGAATAGGGGTAATTATCTTATATAGAAAGGCACATAGGGAAGATCTTTTACAGTGGGAAGGAATATGGCAGTAGTGGGGGTGAGAAGGCGGGCAACAACTGAGCCTCACTCACATCTAAATTGGTTCAGTGAGGGAAAGGATATGCACATACTTAATTGGTAATAGAAATCTATCTTGCTCAATAGGGAAATGTGAGAAGAGATGATAAAAGAAAGGGAAGAAAAAAATAAGGCAGTAGTCAGAAGAAAACAGACTTTAGAGGAGAGAACAGGATAAAAAGAGAAAAAACAAATGTTCAAGAATATCAAAGGTTTTAAAATTGCAAAGAAGAGTGGCTTAGCACTACTTGATCTTAAAGTGCATTACTATCTCAAATCTGGTACCGGCTAAGAAATAGAGGGGCCTCTCTGTTCCCTTCTAGATGTCCAACGTTTTTATTTATATTTGATTCAACCCCTACATATTGAGTATCTATTTTCTGTAGGTGCTGCAAAGCCCCAAACCATGAATAAGAGTCTATATGCCCTTCAAGGAAGTTGTAATGTAGGAAGAGATTTATAGTTGGTGTAAGAACCAGCTGAGGACTATAAAGAAACTGAGGACCATAGATATTCAGTGCCTAGCCTCACAGGCCAACTAGGTGGCACAGCAGATAGAGAACCTGGCCTAGATTCAGTAAAACTCATTTTCTGAGTTCAAATCTAACCTCAGACACGTACTAGCTGTCACTTAATGCTGTTGGCTTTACTTTGCTTGTCTGTAAAATGAGCTGGAGGAGGAAATGACAAACCTCTCCAATGGCTTTGCCAAGAAAATTTCAAATGAGAACCTGAAGAGGTGGACATGACAGAAAAACGACTGAACAACTAATGCCACAGGAATAGTAATTATCAAGGCTAGTATTGAAACCCAGGCTCTATGACTAGAAAATCCAATGTTCTCTTCCTATCACATGGAAACAAAAATGATACAGGATATATTGATTGCCAAAGGAAATAGAAATAAATTCTCAACGTGTTCAAGGGAGGAAGAGTTCATACCTTGTTATGGGTCACAGGAAAATCTTCAGGATAGTGTTAGAATTTAAGATAGGGCTTGAAGGGAAGGACTGACAGGAAAAAGGCATCAGAAGTGCAGTCACAGAAGCTCACATACTCATTGAATAAAATTCTTATACTTTTTGGACTTCATTTTCCCTTTAATTTATTTTTCAAGTAGGGATTTAGATTAGACATCCTCTAAAGTCTCTTCAATTTCAAATTCAATTTTTTTAAGTCTATGACTTTTAAAGTTATTTTTACAAAATGCACGTGTTTATACACATAATAGAAAGATAATTGAAATGTGTCTTTATGTATCCCCACCCACACTTATATACATACGTATATATGTACTGATAATGCAATAAACCTACTACCTAGATCAATTTCTTTATTATCTCACAAACCAAGAGCTAAATCAGTCAGTAAACCTTTGTTAATGCTTACTATGTGCTAGGTACTGTGGTAGGTGCTGAATATAGAAAGGCAAAACCCAGTATTACTTTCAAGCAGCTCACATTCCAAATAGAGGAGACATCAAAACATCAATGTACAAATGAGATATATACAGGACAAATTGTAGATAATCAATAGAGGGCTTTACAGCACCTACAGAGAACAGATACTCAATATGTAGGGTCTGAATCAAAATTAATTAGCATTAAATAGGATTGGTAAAGGTTTTTTTGAGGAGAGATTTTAGCTTAGATTTCAAGGAAGCCAGGAGTTGGAGAGGAGGAGGAGTATTCCATGAATGAAGGACTGTTGTGAAAATGCTAGTCTGAAGTTAGAACATCTGAGAAGAGCAGCAAGGATCCAGTGTGACTGGATCAAGTAGTAAACGGAGTGGAGTAACATATGCAAAGACTAGAAAGGTTTGGAGGGGCCAGATTGGTGAAGGCTTTTGAATGCCCCAGAATGATTTGATATTTGTTCCTGGAAGGGAAGCCACTGAGGGAGCCACTGAGGTTTATGAAAGAGGGAAATGACAGGGTCACACATGCACTTTATGAAAATGAAGCAGAGATTATATTTAAATATAATAGAAGTTGTAGGGATGTGATGCCTGACCTCGAATTAAAAAAAATTCAATTTTGATTTGGACAATAAATACATACTACAGTAATTATTTCACTTCAAATTGATCTGGTTTTATAGTAGCAAATAAAGTTTTTCTGTTACCTTTATACTGTAGACAGTAGCAAGATTGTTCTCTCAACTCTCCAAATCCTTTAGAGTTGAGCACTTGAGCACTGTTCAATATTCTAGTCTTACAAATCAATTTTAGGATTCCATGAGCTATGGAGTTCAGCATATAAGTGAAGGTTTCTTGATATCATTAGGTGGCATTGAAACATAAGGCTGCCACCTGGATCTGGAAAAGCTTTCTTAATGTTATGTTTGCTCTGTCATAAGCTCTTGTTGGATATCTGTGTAAATTCAGAGTAATGTAACCTTTTAGTACCACTTCAGTGACTTGCTTCAAAAGCTGTCAAACAGAAAATCACAAGTATTTTCTGTCATTACCAGCTTTCTCATGATGTGTGGGATACCAATGCACACAAACCATAACCACTGTCAGTTGTGACAGAAACCTGCAAAAAGGCATCCCAAGTTTATCCTCAGAAGGCCTCCTCTCTATTGGGAAAGGTGCCAGCCCTCATCAGCATATCATGATTCTAAGAAATTCATAGGCATAGGTCTATAGAGTTATCTAGTTTTTCTGGGAGTAGAGAAATAACATGAAACCACATTCTATATATCTTTCCACTCATGAACAAGTGTTCAAATCATGATCAAATCATAGCAAGAAGCTTATATTGTATTTAGTTATCTATATTTGAAGGTACCCTGTACCACTTAATGAATTCAAGCTCCATGAGGTAATATATATAGATATATGTCTATATATCTATAACTACATACATGGTAATACCTTTGTCCCTTCAGTACAAAAGCAAAGTGCCTGTTTATTGAATTAAATCAATTGAGACAAGAAAGATTTGAGAATGCAACCTTTTGGATCCCCCAAGGAATAAAGACTAGTGTTACTCCAGACCCATGCCTAAGAGTCATGGAAGATAGAATACTCTGAATTTTCAATTTGTGCTAAAGTTCCTCTCTCATTGTATTTCCAGATACAGGTATATTAAAGAATGATGGTAGGTGTTATTGTTCAGTTGTTTCAGGAATGTCCAACCCTGTGATGCCATTTGGGATTTTCTTGGCAAAGATACTGAAGCAGTTTATCATTTCCTTCTCCAACTCATCTACAGATGAGGAAACTGAGGCAAACAGAGTTAAGAACTTGCCCAGGATCACAAAGACAAAAATTATCTGAGGTCATATATGAACTTAGGTCTTCCTTATTCCAGGTCTGGTGCTCTTTTCACTGTGCCACCTAGCTGCTTTTAATGGTGGGTATAGTAGTTGGCAAGGGGCTGGTAGGCAGCACAGCAAATAGAGTGTGGGTCCTATAGTTAGTCTTATTTCCTGAGTTCAAATCTGGCCTTAGAGATTTTCTAGCTAAGTGACCCTGGGCAAATCACTTAACCCTATGCACCTCATTTTCCTCATCTCTAAATGACCTGGAGAAGAAACTAGCAAACCACTCCAGTATCTTTGCCAACACCCTACCCTCCACAAAACAAAACAAACAAATGGGGTCACAAGGAGTCAGACATACCTGAAATACCCAAATAGCAATAAAAGTACTTGCCAAAAGTTTGGAGAGGAATGTTTTTGCCTCACAGTGCTGTCTGCCATTTAATGAATCCTGCAGCCTAGGGACACCCAAATCAGAAATAAGCAATTGCTACACCATCTGTATAACTTAAAAGACCTACCCTTATCATTTCAACACAATTGATGCCCAAATATGGATCATTATTTCACTTTTTCTTAAATTTTCTAAAAATTAGAAAATGTATGGAAAGATGGAAAAAAATATTATATGTTTTCCAGAACACCTCAGATACACTTTAGGAAGTCTCTAACGTGCTGTTAATATAAAGATACCTACACACATATACTCTAAATAAATAGATGTCAGATTTAAAACTATCTAGGCGAACGTGATGATAGAGTAAATAAAAGATATACATTCTTGAACATCTTTGTAAATTCTGGATGTCATACTTTATAAACAATATGTAGGTAAGACAGTTTCCAACATCAATTGCCATAATATATGTTTTCCACAAAATAGAGATTTCTCCCTCACAAGCAGTCTTGAAAGACAATTATGTTTCCAAGGCTAGGTGGGCTAACAGGAGGAAGTTTTCCAACGAATTGGGAGCTTCTACTATTTTTAAGAATTGGGTGAGAAGCCATGTCTGATACACAAAGAAACACAATTAGTTATTGTTGACTGCCTGATGTCTGCTTAACTTAATTACTATTATGATTGCTAATATTACTACTGCCATTAATTATTACCAAAGTATTTCTGAATTAATAGAGATAGATCCCTTCATAGATTGTAAGCTATGTGAAAGAAAAGGAAGAACTGTGCTATGTTCTTTGTATGCATGCTAAATTTTTTTCTATGTATTTTAGTGCCCAACACTGTTTTGTATATTGTAAATGTTTAATGTCTGTGTGTGCAGGTTTATTTAATGAATGCTTGCGTTTATGAATGGATTGATTTTATGTGATGTGGTTGAGTTAACATCACAAAACCACAAAACATTAAAGCTAAAAGGAGCCATAAGGATGTTCTAGTCCAACCTCTTCAATTTATAGCAAAGAAAGCTGGGAGCCATAGAAATGAAGTCACTTGGCCAAGGTCACATGATTAGTGAATAAGAAAGGTTAGAAGATAACTTAGGATTCGAGGCCAATTGTCTTTACACAGTATCATCTTATGACTAGAAAAGGAAGGGAAGTTGGAGACTGGCATGAGAACTCTAAATCACATGGAATCTTAAGAAGGCAGAATATTATTATTCTCTAGAAATACTTTCTCATGCTGTGGTGATTTCTCATGAGAAAAGAAAGCAACAAAAAACCAAAATTGTTCCCCATTCCTACCCCCACAGGAGGATTTTCCTAAGGAGAAAAGGAAAATGACTTTTAAAAAATGATTGATTATTTATTTCGAAGTATACGTATAAGTGTATATGTGTATGGGTATATGTCTGTTTATATCTATCTATCCATCTGTATTTTTATCTTTGTACGTATATGTCTACATATGTATGTATATATATATATATGTGTGCATGTATGTGTATGTGTGTGTGTGTGAATCTGTGCTTCATTGTAGACTTGGGGTGGGGAGAGAGGGAAAAATGAACAAAGTAAAAAGCGTACAGCAGAGAACAAGAGAAAATTTGCAAGGAAGCAAAGAAAATATGGACAACTTTCAAGCAATGTGTAGTATTTATTATATAGACAGCTTTGAAATGGAAATTTATTGCTGTAGTTTTTGTGTGCTCACTTGTTCTGCTGTGCACATGGCAATGCTCTTTTTCTTTTCTTATTTCGTATTTAAATTTAAAATAAAAAAATTCACAAATAAAAAATAAAAATTATCCTTCGTGGTAAATTAAATACACCATCCTTTTCATTTTCAAACATATAACTAAACAGGATAATAAAGGAACTCCCGAATTGAACCTTACTATGTCAGAAACAAAGTTTTCATTGACTTCTAGGTTCCTGAAAATAAGAAACACTATCACAACCTTAAATGACTGAGCAAATGTGGGTGCTGTTTTAATAAAGAAACCCTTAATCTCACTTGGCTATGCCTCAGTGGCAGATTGAAGCACTTGGATCAAATAGTACAGCTGTGAATTGTGACACTGGTTGGATAGCAGCCCAGAAAACTTTACTCAGAGAATGTCCTAGAAGGGGAAAAAAAAAGATGTGTTAAGAGGGTTGATAGCATACTGAGTACAATACATTGAGAGAGAGAAGAAAACAAACAAACAATGTGAAGGAGTACTAGAGTTTTTGCTTTTAAAGGTTATTTTTTAAGACAAAGCAAACAAAATTGGACAGCCTTCAGCTTTGGCTATCATCCTTCATCTCCTTCAGTGTGACACCTAAACAATCTCAACTGTGGTATCAGAAATTGAAATATTCCATCTACTTTCTTTTCTTACAAAACTTGGGAAACTTTGAATTTTGACAAGAATAAAAAAATCAAAATATAAAAGTAGCTGATTTGGAGACTTGGCAGAAGCTTCTCTGGTACTGGTTTGTTCTCACAATTTAAACTGTATGGAAAGATTTTAAAGATGATAATTATAATGTAGAAAATATACAAAGATCAACCCTAAACTTTTGTGATGTAAAAGTATTTTTCCTCTATTTTTCTTCTTTCCTTCCTTCCTTTCTTCTTTCCTTCTTTTTTCTCCTTCCTTCCTTCCTTTCTTCCTTTCTCTTTCTTTCTTTCTTTCTTTCTTTCTTTCTTTCTTTCTTTCTTTCTTTCTTTCTTTCTTTCTTTCTTTCTTTCTCTCTCTCTCTTTCTTTCTTCCTTCCTTCCTTCCTTCCTTCCTTCTTTCTTTTTTCTTTCTTTTTTCTTTCTTTCTTTCTTTTTCTTTCCTTCCTTTTTCTTTCTTTGTCCCATTATCTCCCTTTCTTTCTTTCCTTCATTATTTTTTTCTTTTTCTTTCTTTTTTCCTGCTTTCTCTTTTTTTCTCTTCTCCCTCTCCCCCTTTCTTTCTTTCTGAAGGCAAGTTTCCCAATCTGGAGTTAGAAGGTCATGGGGTGAAATTCTACTGAAGGAAAAAATTATTGCAGAATATTTCTTATCTGTCAGTGCCATTAAAAAGCATTTTTAAGGACTCTAGGACTCTATGCATTGGCTTTCCTCAAGTTATCAAGATAATAAAGATTCCATTGCTTTTGCAGATGTTTAAAGACATGATGTGAAAGACAAATTCTTCAAGTAGAACCCTCCAGAAATGTCACTTCTGTGTCTTGCCGAGAGAGATCCAGCATTTTCCCTCCATAAACATCTGCTGGAAACATTTTAAAAAGAGGCATTTTAAATAATGGGTTTTGTAGGCTTCTTGTCTTCAATAAGTAAGAAAGAGAAGGAAAATGAATTTGTGGGGAAGTTCTCTCCCAGAGCAGCTTTTCTTTGCCAACATGCGTCAGCTGAGATAATCAGAGAGTGCAAACATGAAAATTAAGGTGGGGGAAGCAGTTAAAAACATCTCTTGGGAATGTCTGTATCAATCATACCTGAGAGACACTCATAAATCAGAGCTTCCTTTAACTTGAGAAGCTCACTGCTCCTTCATTGTTATGCTAACTTGTTTGTGGCGATTATAGCAGTTACATTTACACAATAATTGGATTTTCTATTAAATTAAACAAACAAACAAAAAACCCTCAACAACCAGGAGGAATCGGGAAACTCAAGTTACTTAAACAATGGGAAAAAATGTGAATAAATTGTAGTTAGCATAAAAGCTTCATTTACACCCTTATTGTAAGGTAAGTAACCTTACCTTAGAATACTTTCTATAGAAGAGAGGGACCTTGTTATGTTGTGTATGTGAGCACTGAGTGCATTGTGCCCGAGATGTGACTCCTCACTCTAGTGGCCTCACTCTTCTATCATACATAGACCCTATTTATCTTTTGCACTAGGTCACTCAGTCCAGCCTGCCCTCACACCAATAAGTGTAGGTTCCTACAGAAAGACTATCATACCAGGTAGTTACATTAAAATTTTATAAATCCTTAGGAGTTTGTTGAAAGGTAACATGTTATTACTATTCACTTACTTAGATCTTGAACCCCCACCAAGGCATTTCTCTTAATACAAATCATTCAAACATAATAAATACCCTTTAAGAGCTTAAATATAACTATTTACTTAGCAATAAGCTAAAAGAAACAATATTGTAGGTACTCATGTGTTAAACAAGCACATTAATAATAAATTGCATCATAATCCACGCATAAATATGGATGATACTGTTCTACCAATGCACTCAGTATCTATGAGGGAGATTAGGAAAAAAAATTCTTGACAGGTAACTTTCAGGGAAACACATGAGAGAATAAAACCCATGAGCTCTTTAAAAGCTGATAGGATAGTCTTTTAGTTCCTCAGTAACTAATTTTTTGTTTAAAAGTTAATGATTCACCAAATTTCCATTAAAAAATCAAACATACTTTAGAAATCACACTCTAGTCTCTAAACTATTATACTTCTTGTCTGTTAATGTTGTTAATTAATTAATTTGTTAATTAATTCTGTTACTTTTACCCTTTTAAGTCTTGAAAACAACCATTTGCAAAAGAGTTGAAGGACCATAATACCTTATTTCTCAATAATTTCTCAGCATTGTCCACTATCTAATGTTGTATCCTTGAAACTGTTTTCTTCATACTCACATTTTCCAATTTTTAATAAATAAAAGTTATTTCCCAATTCCCTTAAAGTATAAAAGTGCTCACAAACAAGTGAGATACTACTTTCATGTTTCACAATGTGTCAGAAGACTTTATCTTCAATCTATAATTCATTTTTTTTGTCCCAAACTGGTCAAATCACATATGAAAACAATTTTTTCCTACATATATTTTGATAATTTTAATTAAATGAAAGTTTTTTTTTCAGGCATTAAAATATTCATCTATAATAGTAGAACATCTTTCTCCTTTTAATAGTATTTTTACATATTTTTCTCAATTCAAAAGTACTTAAAAAATACTTTTCAGCACTAATCTGCTCCATATGAAAAGGGCCTTAAAGGGACAATACTTTACATATGTAAAGGGTCATGGAGGACTGAATTTTCATCCTGCTACTGACATAGTTAGGTGACTAAATGGGAAATTATTGACTTTTCTGAATTTCTTTATTTACAAAATGTGGATAATAGTAGTCACACCACTGCTCCCAGGTGTTTGGGGAAGAAAAATGATTTTTAAAACTTAAATTTCCATAAAAATATAAATTATTTTATTAGTTTGAAGCAGCAGTCTAACTTTCGCTCTGAAGGGTAATTAGTAGATATTTGGCATTCTCCAAGATTAGGAGTCAGGTAGGAGAGTCAGAGGATAGAGTGTTGCACCTAGTGTTAAGATGAGAATTTGAAGTGTGTCTCATATATTTACTAACTGTGGGACCTTGAGTAATAATAGCACATACCTTTCAAAGTTGTTTTGAAGAACAAATGAGATACTATATGCAAGATATTTTGCAAACCTTAAAGCATTATGTATATGCTACCTGTTCTACCACTACTATTAGTACTACTACTACTACTGCCATTACGACCACTGTTACTACTACTAGATAGGCATGGGATTCCCTAGGTCTCTGATGCCAGTGTTGGTTTTAGGTTATCTAGAAAAATGTATACAATTAGATTTTGTTGCTAAATCATGTACCCATTTTGAACTTACCTTGGTATATGGTGTGAGATGTAAGTCTATACTTAGTTTGTGTCTTATTGTTTTCCAGTTTCCCCAGTAGTTTTTGTCAGATAATGAGTTCTTAATCCAAAAGCTGGGGTCTTTGAGTTTATGAAATACGAAATTACTATAGTTATGGACTACTGTGTCTTATGTGCTGAATCGATTCCACTAATCCACTACTCTACTTCTTATTTAGTACTAGGTAGCTTTGATAATGAGTGTTTTATTATATAGTTTGAGATCTGATGTTTCTAGGTCATCATCTTTTGTATTTTTTTCATTAGTTCCCATGGCATTCTTGACATTTTGTTCTTCTGGATGAATGTTGTTATTTTTTTCTAGCTCTATTAAATAATTATTTGGTAGTCTGATTTGTATGACACTGAATAAATAAATTAGTTTAGGCAGAATTGAAATTTTTATGATGTTGGTATTTTTCCAGTTGTTTAGATATTACTTTATTTGTGTGTATCTATTTAGTCTTGATAGGTAGGCTCCCAAATTATTTGCATCATTTGCAATTATTTTAAATGGAATTTCTCCTTCTCTTTCTCGCTGCTTGGTTTTGCTGGTCGTGTAAAGGAATACTGATAATTTATATGGACATATCTTCTATTCTGCAACTTTGTAACAATAGCAAATTATTTCAAGTAGAATTTTAGTAGATTCTCTAGGGTTCTCTAAGTATATAATCATATCATCTGTAAAGAGTCATAGCTTTATTTCCTCATTATCTATTCTAATTCCTTCAATTTATTGTTTTTCTCTTATTGCTAAAGGTAACATTTCTAGTACTATATTGAATAATAATGGTGATAATGGATATTCTTGCTTTACTCCAATATTATTGGGAAGGCTTCTAGCTTATCATTACAGATAATGCTTGCTATTGTTTTAAATAAATCCAGGCAATTTATATTTTCATAATATTCATTGATTTTGCTCAGATTGCCAGATTTACTGGCATAAAATTGGGCAAAATATTACTTAATGATTGCTTTAACTTCTTCTTCATTGCTTGTGATTTCACCCCTCTCATTTTTTATACTGGATATTTGGTTTTCTTCTTTTTTTAAATCACATTGACCACTGGCTTTTCTATCTTATTGGTTTTCTCATAAAACCAACTCTTAGATTTATTTACCAGATCAATAGTTTTTTTTTAACTTTTTGAGTTCTTCCATGAGTTCTTTCTGGACTTTAGACTACTTCCCTTTCTGAGGGGGAGAGGAATTTTGCACATGGGTGCTTTGACATCGTTGTACTCTTTAGAATTTGTGTATTGATATTCCCTGTCACCATAATAACTTCCGATGGTCAAATTCTTTTTATTTTCATCTCTTTTTTTTGCCTTTTTTTCTTCTCTGTTAAATTTGAGCTCTGTTCTGCAGGTGGAAGGGGCATTTAAACTTCCTGTGCCAGGGGCGGCAGGTGCTAGCTGTTTACCTGATGTTGCACTGATGTTGCCCTGAGGCCCATTTGGGACCACTGTGTCTGGTCCTGTGTTGAGGGTGTTGTGGGATGTGGCTTGTGTTGTTGGAGTCTATTGGTGCTGTCAGTTTACCTGGTGATGAGCGGGGGTACTAGTGATTATGTCTGGTATGTGATGAGGTATGTCCTCTGGAGGTTGACTTTTTACCCAGGACTATGCTGAAGCACCTGACAGTTCTCAGAGCTGGAGTCTTCTGGCTCCCCTGGCTTTGCTAAGGCACATGGGGGATCCTGGTGTTGACATCTGCTTCTTTACCACATGGGGACTCAGTATCTCTCTCTGGTTTGCTGAGGTGGGACTTACTGTTGGCTTGCTAGGATGTATCCTCTCCTGGACTACACTTCCCTTCTGTCCAAAAGGGACAGACCTTTCCTACTGATCTTCCAGGTTTCTTGGGTTCAAAAATTGTTTCACTCTACCCTTTGGATGATACTGCTGTTCCAGAATTTGTTTTAGGTGATATTTTTGATTGTTTGGAGGTGACTATGGGAGAGTTATGGTGATTTACTGCTTACTCCTCCATGTTGGCTCTCAACAGGTCCATACTTACCTTAAATAAAGTTTTTAGGTTGCTTTTTGCAGGGAAATCATATTTGGTAATATATAAACAACCTGCTTATATCCACCTTGCCATCTGGATTATTTGCCATTTTAATTCTTCTTAGAACATGGCATTTTATAGACATAAGGCAGTGGCATCAAACTCAAATAAAAACTGCTACCAATAGTTCTGTGAGCCACATATTGACTTGAAAAACCACACATTTATGTATTTCTTTTTTTTAATCAGCATAACAACACATTAAAATCATATAGGAACTATATTTTGATCCAGTTCTGGCCATACTTGGGAACATTTTGGATTGCATGTAGTCTGCATATCATGCGTTTGATATCACTGATATAAAGCAATCTCAGGAGACTATTGGTATTGGACTTGCAATGCTAAGCTATTTTGGATAGTTGATAACTTTACAGTTTCTTAAATGTGCATGCCCAATTCATTGTCCATTTGCAGTAGTTGTCCAGGGTACACATATTGATTGATTAATGTAATGGCTGTCCAATTAGCTTCATCCCATGATATGGGCAATCTGAGTTTGTTATCTAAAATTTATTCCCCATTTTGGAAGGTTAGATTGATTTATTGAACATTACCTTGAATTTCATTGAGCAAATGCTATATTAGTGAATATAATGTCATATGTGAATAGGACCTACATAATTGAATTAAATGCCATTTTAGCATAAAAGTTCAGTTATAGTGACATGGCATCTCATATTGGTTCTAGTTTTTGCTGAGATAAAGAAATTGCCTTACCTTCTCATCTTTAAATTTAGTGTGAATTCAGGAATCAAAGCACATAAAAAATGCCATCTGACTAGTTCCAACCTCTAACCAAAATGTCTCATGATGAAAAAGGAATTGGAAGAAAACAAGGCATTCCTTTTAATTCAGTGAAATTTGATATTTAGATTTTGAATTTCAAGCATATCCATCCACAATTTAAAGAATTTAAATGATATTTTTTGAAATCAGTCAAAACAGTGAGGAGAGCTTTTTCAATATTTATAACTTAACCTATAATTGATCTCTTCCCAATCTTACTTAGGAAATTCATTTTTAAGATCTTTCTATATCAGGGTTCTTTACCTTGGGACATGGATTCCCAAAGGGTCTATGGATAGATTTCAGGGGGTCTGTGAATTTGGTTGGGAGGATATATATTAAAGACATATATGTATACATACCATATGACTATATCTATATAAAGACATATTTATATATAAAATATACATATGTATTTGTATAAATGTGTTTTATATACATATATGTATAAATGTGTACTATTTACATGTATATGTGCAAGCACATTTCATTTTTCTTACTTGTAAGTGAAATTTAGTATTTTTTTATAATTATGAATTTGGCAACAAACTACAATAGTATTAGATTTCATCAGATTACCAGTGACATGCATGACACAAAACAGATGAAGAAACACTAGTCTAGAGGTGGAACCAAGATGGTAGAGTAAAGGAAGGGACTCTTCTGAGTTCTCTCTCAAGATACCCCAAATACCTTTAAAAAGACCCTAAAGGAATTCTAGAGCAACAGAACTCTGAAAAAGATGGAGTGAAACAGCCTAAGAAAACTTGGAAATTCAGTAGGAAAGATCTGTTGTACCAGGGTGAGAGTGAGAGAGGAGCACAGACCATGCCAGGATACAGTAAGCCTTGAACAGGCCTTGGGAGTGATTGAATCAATAGAGGCAGTGACTGCTTCCAGAGCTTTCAGCTTCAGTGGTAAGGGGGTTTAATAGCTGGTCAAAAAGAGATTATAGAGGTCTTTTGGCTAGCACTGAGGCAGGGCTCTGCTCCTTTGTTCATACTCACATCTAGGTGCCAGTCCTGGGTGGCAGTCCTAGCATCAGAGGAGCACTAGCAAACCAGAACTTGGCAGCCACAGTGGAGGGGGGAACCCTTCTCACAGTTCCAGGGTAGAAAAATGTGCTTGTGGTCTCTCACATACCAGAGCACAGGTCAGGAGGTCATACTACCTTGGAAGAACTGAAAGCTTCTCCCTGAGAGGATCTCTGAAAACAGCCATACAAAACCCTTGCAGCTTGAGACAGTTATCCCTCCATGCTGGAAGCAGTGCTCTACTTTAACAAACAGTTAAAAGTCAAGCAATAGGCTTGGAAAATGAGAAAAAATGGGAAAAATTCTGCATATAGAAAGTTATGGTGACAAGGAAGATGAAAACATACATTCAGAAGCCACAAAGTCAAAACTTCTATTTCCAAAACCTCTAAGAAAAATATGAATTGGTCTCAGGCCACAGAAAAGCTCAAAAAGGATTTTGAAAATCAAGTAAGAGAGGTAAAGGAAGCCACCCTGGTCTACATGCTCATTTGCTATTGGAGATAAAAAAGGCAATTAAATTCCAAACTGCTTTATATGTATGTAAATACAGCTTATAGACTTATGAAAATGTCTCTGAATGGCCATTAAGCTATTCATAAGCTATGCCTTAGTGAGGTTAACACAAAAAGTGGGTCACATTTCCACTACATAATTAATACTACAAGATTTTTTTTAAAGAAGTGAATGGTTGATTAAATTTAAATTTCTTTTATATAAAATTTGGAAGATGATAGCATTATATATACATATACATATACATATACATATATATATGTATATAGTCCACTTTCAGGTTAATAATTGTCATTTTATTGATTATCTATATCTTAAATCAGAAACTGAAATCATGAAACTTAAATCAGGGGTGTTCATGACAGAATGGGAGTTAATTCCTTTATTGTTAGGGAATTAGGTCTAAAGAAAAGTTTCTGGCAGGGGGAACAGTAAATATAATTAAAATGTATATATGTGACATTTGCTATTAAAGTTGAACTATCTCATTCTTGTTTTCCTTGTATTGTTTACATTGAAAGACACTTAACATACACACACACACACATACACGCACACACACACACATACACGTACACATACACGCACACACACACATACACACACATACACGTATACATACACGCACACACACATACACACACATACACACATACACACACACATACACACACACAGACACACACACACACACACACACACTGGACATGTGATTTCATTAGCCTGATAATTCCTTCTTCCCAATTTTCAGCTTTAGAGAATTGCCTGAGGATGGTGAGAGGTTCAATGACTTGCCCAGGTTCACACAGAGAGTATATATTAGAGTCTAGACTTCAACAGAGGTATTTAAGTCAGAAAATAAGAGCCTCTTAATGGTGTCTCTAAATTCATTATGCAATGCTACCTTGTTTCACTATTATTTTAAATTCTTCTTCCCCACCTCAAAAAAAAAAAAATGGAGATCTTGAGAACTAGTACTGGAAGTGAATTTTTAAAAAATGCTAGAAAGGTCAAAGGGCTTTCACGAACACTCCTTTATGTAACTCAATTGGAAAGCATGTGAAGTTGCCTTCTACAACCTCTTGTTGCTCTTGGTTGGGGTTACTAGACCTAAATCCTTATGCAAGTGTATAAAATATAAAATTATTGGGTTTTATACTTTAAAATAACCATTTTCCTTCTTACATATTTCTCAAAGGCACCATTGGATCTCCTTAAGATGTGACAGATACATAAATTCTTCATCTAACCAAAAAAAAAGGAAATGAAATGAATTATCTAAATCTTCAAACATCAATTTTTTTAGTCAGAGATTTTATTAAAATTTGGTAATATAATATAAATGTAATATCAACTATGAATATGTGCTTTCTAGGTAAGAAACAAGATGTTACAATATTGAAGTTTTGAAACAAGGAAAGAACTTTATGGTATTATGATAAAAAAACCTGTTAAAACAGGGAGGAAAAGTAAAGGTAAAGAGAAAGAATTTGACAGGTAAAGAATGAATTGTGGTCTGTTGACCCAAATCCAGATGGTCTGCATGGTGTAACTATGGCCCCAGAGTCAACTAGTGGAAAATCAAGGAAATTTGACAAATTTAGTTTTATCACATAGTTTCATTTGGGTTTAGTCCCTGAAAGTCTCAAAAAGTATTTAGCAGCAACATCAGAAATGCATGGTCAAGAGCGAGTTGTCAAGAATAAATGATTTTGCTTTCCCCTTCCAACTCCTCAAAGACCAGGTGCTTTCAATTGCATCAAATTACTCCTCCAGGTGGAATGACAGAGGCTTATTTCATATTGAAGTTACTTGCCTATGTAGGAGTTATCTTCTCCAAAAGAGAAAACAAAAAGGAAACCCAGAAATCCATTCTGTACATCATTTACATATTAAACTGGTGATCATATATATAAATACATGTTCTAATGGGGTTCTACAAGGGTACCTGTAGAAAAGGACTATATCTACATGAAATGAGGCAGCTGGTATGTCATCTAAGATGATTTTTAGAAGAGCTCCTGTATTGGTTGACAAAAGGGATATTGTGGTGAGGGAGGCCCAATGTCTCTTTCCTAGAATTTCTCTTCCCTCTCCTCCCTTGCCCTTCTCTCCTCTCTTTCTCCTTCTCTCTCCTGTGATGTGTCTCTGTCTCTCTTTATTCACACATATACATATGCATACATACATATACATATATATAGACACATGTATATATGCACGTGTGTATATATATATATATATATATATATATATATATATATATATATATATATATATATATATATATATATATATATGTATATATGCCTGAAAAATCTGATATAATTTGACATAGTTGTTAGAGGAATTCACCTTCATTTATAAGAAG